>NW_016162660.1:0-14119 GCF_001687245.7 Rhagoletis zephyria
TACATTAAATAAATATTTTTGTTTGTTTTTGTTTTTCTTTATACGCAGATGGGTATAAGCCTACCGATGCTGATCGCCAACACCGCGTCATTAGACACGTGGAATACGGTCGGACAGTTTTCGCCACCAATAAGCTCTGATCGAAATCAATTACGTGTTCCCTTACCTATGTCCTTCCCGAGTTCACAAAGTGAACTGAACGCTTCAAGCAGCGCAACACGCAGCCTTTTCGGCGGCAGCAGTAACAGCGACATGACTGCCAGTCCACAGAAACCAATGGATACGTCCGATATTGAGGAGAGAGAAGAGATGTTGACAAAACGAGAGCGCGCTACACCATCGAGCGTGCACAATGCCAGTGCCGGAGGTGACAGTGGAGCGGTTGGTGGTAGTTCCGCTGGTGGTGGTGCAGCGTCAGGCAGCAACAACTCTGGCAGTGGACTTGCGAGAAACAGAAGTAGCGTCGGAGGTGGAGGTGCTGTCGAGCGAATCGAAGGAGGTTCTAGTCCCATACCAAACACAAATACAATGGAAATGCACGAAAAGCGTCGACGAACTACTCACGATCAAGAAGAATTAGACATTAAACGAGAATTGGTGGACTACTTTCACGCGCCTCATCCTCCCGCCCCACCCGATTCGCACCGATCGTACAGTTCCACCGACGATAATCGCTTAGGCGGTGTAGATCCGGATGATTTTGCTCAAGACTTACGCGTTAGCGCCGCTGCTGCTAAAGGCTTAGACTTTAGTCAGTTTGTATTGCCGCGCAACCTACGACGCTCCTCTGAATCTATTGATGAGAAGTTCGCTCCGCTAAATATGCGTAAACTAAATTCCGCTTCGACGAGTGCCGCGAGTGCGGGTCAAATGCTTATGAATTCATTATTATCCAATGAGAGTTTGTCAGAAGAGACCGGCACTACCGCGAGTGGGCGTATAAAGAGCGGATCCCAAGAGGCATCCACATCTGCCGCAGCTGCAGCGGCTGCCCTCTACGCTGAAAGTCTCAACAAGGACGACTGCGACTTTATCGGATCAAATGTCACGCTGAAGCTGAGATCGATGGATCGCACCCAACGAATCATAGCCGAGAAATTGATAAGTGAAGTACTTTTCTATGGACAGTTTAACGAGCTGGAACGCAGCGCACATATCCAACCCAAGTGACAACCGCTATTAAAGCTTCGCAAAGGTTTCTAAACCTAACGGCAGCACACATCTACATATGTACATATGTGTGTATGCATATTAGGGCGGGCCAATTTATATGGATAGATTTTGTTTTCGACATCGTTCCTAGCAAATGCGGATTGCTTATAAAATTCTAACAAAAAAAATTCCTCCAGATCATAACTCTAAAGTCAGTTTCGAGCCTGCGCAATTTTAAAAGAAGATATTTTTAATTGATTTGCTGGTTTTTTGATACAAAGAATTAATTTTTGATATCTAGTTCGTATTTAAAGAACCGCAAGATGGCGCTACAAATCAATATCCCAGTCCAGTTATTAGCTCAACAAATAGGGGTAAGCTTACAATAATTCGCATAAAGCTGAAAATTGCTACGAATGTTGCGAACACTATTATGAATGAAATGTCAAAAGTGTCCATCGATCCCATGTCTGCAGAAAAGGTATTCAAGGTCAAAGGTCACATAAATTTATTTACGGTAAGGTTTATCATAAAAATTGGTGAGCCGGAAGTGTAGATCATCATATAATTATCTATAAAGACTGTTATAACATTTTTCTTCCTAATGACTACGATTTCTGAAATATATGTAGCGATTCAAAATTGTAGAAGATGGTGTGTACTACTTCATAATATGCAAATCATAAATTTGTATAGAAACTTTTTGTATGTATCTCTACTTAAGTGCTCATAACTTATACGTTTATTACTCAATTTAGATGAGTAGGGCCTTATTGCATTAATGAAGAATCATGCTTTGACGTGCAGGAATCCAAAAGTCGATATTTTTACCGAAAGTTACTTTTTTTTAATTATGTAAAATTGTCGATTGTCAATGATTAGCTCCTAAATCCGCCAGCTATATAAAAGCAAATATACAATTAAATGAGTGCACTCCTTCACATCTCTAAAAACCGAAATTTGGCTATATCTCAAAAACTATTGCAGTTTATTATATTTTGACAGATTCAGCGGAAAATTTTACATGACAAGTAACCCCCACTTTTCTCCATGAGTACCTATGCGATTAATTTCATATATGTACCTCCGTACAGCTTCATGAACTTTTCCAGAGATATGCATTTTGTAAAACTCGGTTTGTATGGGTGGTGGCACGCCCCCTTTATATATCTAAATATTTTTCAGCCTATAACCATCCTTGGAAAATCTGCAGTAGGTGTCCAAAATTTCAAAAAAAATCGTAAGAGCCGTTCTGGATCTTTGTGAACAGTAAAAACAGCTTTAAAAATATACATATATGTTTATATTCGTATATATTTGCTTTGTATCGCCATCTTGCGGTTCTTTAAATAAAAAAAAAAATAGCGGCAATTAATGTTTTGTATCAAACAATTCCCAAGCACCAGTTTTTATAAAAAAAAACTTGTAACACTTTAGTAAATGCTAATCTGCATATTAACTTGTATTAATTAAAGATATCTTCTTTTAAAATTTCACCGGCTCCAAATTAATTTTAGAGCTATGATCTGAAGGACCTTTTTTCTTGGAATTTCATGTAGAATCCGAATCTGTCCGATGTCGAAAAAAATTGGACTTCCCTAATGTACATCGACCTTCACACATACCTTTCGTCGTTATCAATGCAAAAACCTATATTTGCCATTCTCTTGGAAACGCATTAAAGTATAAACAGAATCAAATCGCTCATAAAAACTCGTCGGAAGAATATTCGCTGCCGTATTAAAAGCGACAACGAAGTTCGTCTGGAAGTGTAGCTCTGTTTCCCCACTTTTCTAGCAGATAATTATCAGCAAAACCAGAATGATAAAATTTGGTGATTCATCTATGCGCTTTTGTATTTTTATATTTTTTATTTGTAATTCAATTGATGCGAATTTCGTTTCTCTTCCGTCTTACTTGGTGAAATGTTGCGGCGAATATCACCCGACGGCATCGCCGCTCCAACCAACGAAATTCGCACAGCGATTTGGTTCTGTTTATGCTTTTAGTTTGCTCTCAGACACACCCGCAATTGTAAAATTCGAAGTCAATTGAGGGATTCACAACAGTGTCGTAAGTATCGTATTGTTGTATGTCGTAAACTTTAAAAGCTTAAATAAATGTTTAGAGAACTTGAAACGACAACCAACTATTCTTTAACACCGCAAAAATTCTCAATATGACTTTGAGGGTACTTTGCGGACCTCCCTTTAATATATTTTTTAGGCGTTTAAAGTTTACGACACCGTTACGAATACTTACGAAACCGTTACGAATACTCCAAATATCTTACAAAAAATTTTTATTACTATATTAGCATCTCTGGAATAGTCCGGGCCTTTTGCATTGATTATCGCTATACACACCGGAAGAAACATTATCCGATATAATTTTTCTATCCAACAAATTTAACGCTCGAATAACACTAGTCTACAGGCAAAAAAGGTCAGAGCGCCATTCAAATTGCTGATTCCGGATATACCCTTCGTTTTTTCCCCAACTAAAAAAAGTATATCTGAAATCTGCGGTGGAGAACAGTTTTGGCATTTCCTGTAGACTTGTGTAATGTACCACAAACAACTGCTGTATGGTGTTAATGAATACATATATACATACATGCATGCACACATGCATATGTTTTCATGATGATTATACTTATATTATATACTCGTATTTGTATAATTTAAAAGCATCCATAAGAACGTTACACAAAAATCCTTACAGTACAAATTTCAATACATAATATATATATATATATGTACATACATATACACATCAACATTTCTGGGTTTGCAAATTTACAGCTGCATTTTCTTACTTGTTTATATTTGTTAATGTTTTCAGCGATTCTTCCGAAACAAAGAATTTTATGAAAAGTTCAATTTTAGCGTTCATAGTAGATTTGCATATACATATGTACATACATATAATAAACCATATTCGTAGTCCTTCCTTCGAATCGATGGACTACAATTTACCCCATTTCTGCTACATACTAGACGAAATGTGTCTTTTTCAAAAAATGCCCTATGACATACCCAGTAGGAAAATTTCAGGAGTTAAAAGCCCCTCCGAAAGACCTTCCTGAGAGTCAAGAGACCTGCCACTGTACATTCCTTTCTCCTTTCTGTTTTTGTATGGAGTGGCACAAATTGAAGGGCTTCTTCTTTCGCTACCCATGTAAGTTGCTTCTTTCATTGTAATGCTAAATAATATAATTTTATGCATTCGCGTAAAATGTAAATGGGATGGGCACTTCTAGAAGGCATGCAAGGAAGCACTTTTTTCAGCCCTTCTTGGGTACGACTTGAAATGACTATAAAATCTAATTTTGGAGGTTTTTCTTTTACCAAAAAGGGCAATAATTTAGCACTAAATCCATGGATATGGCGTAAATGATGTGTTTTTACCTATCTCCATTAGAAATGGTATTACTTTCATCCACAAATATTCAAATATATTTGCAAATCGGACTGATATTAGATCGCACAACTTTCGGAACGGGTCTGAATATCTGCTATTTATTTTAGGTATTCGTCGCACCCTCCTGTTTATTAGGTTATCTAGTTATTTGGGGTATTCACAACGGTTTCGTATCTCGACATACGCTATCGTTAACTTTAAAAGCTAAATAGCCCAGTTATGCATACTTGCACTGCTATACACCATTTTTAAGTAAAAATCTAAACTCAACAGAATTCTACATGTTAAGTGCTATGCGTTGGGTAACCGCTTACACGCAAAGCCCGTTGTAACAGATTCTTATGTGACAACTCTCATGCAAAGCTAAGTATGCATAACTGTTGTTCCCCAACAAACCATTTTTTAACACGGTGAAAATTCATAATATGACTGAATAAAAACATAATAACCGGATAACCCGATAACCGATAAAGCGTATCTATGCAAGTATGTATGTACATAATTATTATTATTTCATTAAAATTACAGTTAGGGCAATATGTAAGCTTGTTATGTGTGCTGTGTGCAATTCAATTGCTACCCAAATTTAAATTCTATTGCAATTTTCTCGGAATCAAAAACCCGAATTTGCAGTTTTCACAAAAACTACTTTCTGATTTTTGAACCCATCTGGGTTTTAATAGTCATCACTTATGTCAATTCTAACTTTATTAAAATCCAATAGTAAATTCCATCGTACAGTTTCATAAGTAAAAACACTATCAGCTGATTGCCAAAAAATGCGTACAGCTGAGATCAGCTGTTTTTTGGAATGTGCTCTTATCTTTTACAATTTCTTTCATTTCTATTACAATTTATTTTATTTCTATTACAATTTATTCAAAATACACTAACACACTGAACCAAAAACACCAATACACCAAACACACACCTACAGCGTGCCACAAAAAACGGTAAGAAGAAGAGTTACTTTACTTATGGAACTGTGCGATGGTTATTTCTACTAACCAGCCGACAGTCTTAAGTCTTAAGGGCCGACTATAATATGAATAAGCTGTCGTAACTGACTGTCAGATAATGAACGAAAAGCCTGTCGAACACATTTACAAGGTAGTGTAGACTTTTTAGTGGCTATATTTTACTTACATGTGTTCAGTATTGCAGTTTCCAAATTCAAAAAAAAATTACAAAACTTATATTAAACTAAACTAAAATTTCGGAGCACTTCAAAATCAACATTTGTCAAGTTATGACCAATATTCACACATACCTATGTCAACAAGTGGCCGAAAATATTTAAAAAATTCAATGCTTGAAGGCAGGTCTGAACACGCTTTCGACTCAGACATAGGCAAAGTAGCCTTTTGAACGTACATACATATTTACATAGAATTCTACTCATTTGATTGTCGGGTTACGCCGGAATATTGATAGCAATTGCAAAGCTAACGAGCTGTTAAGGAAAGGTAGGACCATCGACAACCTTCTGGAACAGGACTCGGTGTTCTTACACGATTTGTATTTGCATCTTCAAATGTGACTTTTTCAATACATACATAGTATGTAATCGCGTATATGTGTCAAATGCACAGTCTCTATTTAACTATTTAAAAATACGTTCTTTGAAAACGAAATAATTTAAACTCAGATGATTATATTTGTGTGGCAGATGAAAATAGAAACATTTCTATTTCGTATGTACGTGCATCTGCTTTGTACGGAAACAAATTTAATTTGCCTTTACACGATATGTATGTTGGCATTCCCATATGTAAAAAGTGGCATGTACACATGCAAGTACATACATATCGTATAAGAACACCTTAATAAGATGAATTGTATGAAAATGCACAAAGCATGCCACATAGATCGTTGAAGCTGCAGCGCGACGCCCATCTTTTTGCGCGCTTTGACAATCAGCCGGCTTAATATTTATTTTGTTTCGTCCAAATTCGAGTTTTCACGTAGAAACATAAAACTTATTTACATTGCTGATATTTTTGAAACAAAATATTTAAAATCCACCGCAATTTTGAGGAGTAAAAAAGCAGTACAAAATTTGTTTTTTTGGCGTTCATTGTGGCATACCTTTTGCATCTTTATCTTGCATCAGCTTTAGAGTTTCAGAATAAGACTTATTCGTGTATTCGTACGTTTGCATACACTTGCTTATTCATAGATTATAGTCAGCCCTTTAGGTGGATTTTATTTATCAGACTTATTTTTGTGAAAATTGCAGATAAGAGGGTATTGACTATATATGTATGTGAGCCTTCGATATATATTCCAAGAACTTTAAATTTATGGACATACTAAAATTAAAGTCAACTCATACCTCGCTTTAGCAAACAAGGAATTCATGGCTTCGTTTCTGAAGAATCGCAGTAATTTAGTTTACAGGAGTTGTACTTTTATTTGCCAATAGCTGTAATTCTTACATAAATATTTATACATACATATGTATGCAAATGAACGCCTAAATTCATAAAAAATAAATAAGTGCTTTATAATTCGAAAATTGTTGTACGAAAATGTCACTTTATAAAGCCTGTGAAATGTATGTACATTATTTTTTATGAATACAGTGGAACAATTTCATGCCACTTATTTCTCAGACAAAGTTGTCCAGATACAAATACAGTGCAAGTAATCAATATATTAAAATCAAATATTCACATACATACATACATATGTACATATGTACACATGGACATGCATTGTGAATACATAAAACAAAGTCAAATAATAAAGAATAAAGTCAACGAAAAAGAGCCGAATCAATTAAAAAATAAATTCAAAGAATTATGTACCTCGCTTATTTGACACGTCGTCTTTTTATGTATTATACCTTTGTCTAAAACAAATATACATTGTACATACATACATATATATATAATTAAGTAACTCTACTTTAAACAGAGAAACCTATTGGATAAGTAGAACTAGAGAATTCAACTGTGTTTAAAATTAGGAATTTCAACAGTTATGGTTTTGTACGTTTATTATATATTTTTTCTATGGTGTAACTATTGATATATATATTTTTACTGAGAATATACACTTCATATATATTTAAGGAGTTTTTACAATACACGAAACGAAATGATACCCAAACTAAAGGTGTGAAAATGTCTGCAAGCATACACATACATACATATGTATGTATGTGCATAAATGTATTATAAATTTGTTGTATATTATGATAGACTACATGTGCACACAGTCGTACAAACAAAGCTCATCAATGAACCGTAAAACAATATCAGTCACAGATTTGTGTTATAAATAGGGAAGACAAAAATATACAAATGCATATTATGGACACAAAATGCATATTTTGGCCGAAAAGGCATAAAAATGCAACAAAAAAAAAATATTATTTTGCTAATAAGTTAATTAATTTTCGCATAATTTCACCGGACAATACATTTGCGGAGATAGCCAGGGTTGCTGGCGAGGTTTGTTTAATTGACAAAAAGAAAAAGCTGACAAACAACGGAAAGTCCCCTTATTTTCTAGTAAACAATTTTAATATGCTTTTTTGGTAGTTGAAAAATTCAATAAAAATGTTTCGTTTTTAGCGAAAGCTGTTTCAACAGTTTCACAGTGTGTTGCGCACTGAGCAGGGAATTTTATTCTGTGTATTCAATAAAATGTTGCAATATTTTCACCTGGAGAATTGTCATCTTTTAAATTCTGTCCAACAAAGTATTGTGACGTAGAGCGTTCATTTTCAATACATACATATGTATATGTAAGAAAGGTGTATTAAACAAGGTGTGACTGACAACTCTGGTCGGCTCTCTTTTAAGATACTGTTATGCCAAAAAATATAAACAACCGATTCAAAATTCATAAAAAATTTTCCCAATTTGACTTTATAGGACGGTTCTTCTGAGAGCAATGTCAAATTCAATCACACTTTGTTGAATACATTTTATATGTGTTAATCAAAAAAAAATTTGGTTATACATATACATTTTTGGGGCATATATCAAGCATATTTTTAATATTTCGGAGTCATTTTAATGATCGATATAATAAAGTTTTTTGTGCATATTTTTGTCTTCCCTAGTTATAAGTTATGCGTTTTATCATATACATACATATGTACACATATAAGTATGTACATATTCATACATACATAAATTATACGTGCAATGTATGTATGTATGTATGTCTATTATAATTCAATTTATGTATGAGTACTCTATGCTTGAATGACCGTATCGTAAGAAATTATAGTATATGTACATAAGTACATACATACGTTGTCGCTAAGGTGATTGGAATTTATAAATGTCTACGAAATCCAACGATAAATCCGGTATAAAATTTTATAAAATAACGTAAAGCTCGTTCCTTAGGAAATATGCACCTACGCAAGGAGGACATTCCTTTGAACAAAACTACAGGAACCACAAAAACAAAACATATGAGTATAAGACATAAAAGCAACCACAAAATATAAAAGATAAAATGTTATATTGTACCTTGTTTAACTGGACTTAGATGTAAGAGTTTTTAAGTTTTATTTTGATACGTACGTACTAGTTAGAAAGATTTTTAGAAAAATAATTACTGGCAAGAATTGTAAAACCAAAAACAAAGTTTAAATACAAAAATCTAAAGGAAAATAATAAATGTGTACCTACGGTCTATTCGTGTCGAGAATTGCATATTGTTTTATTTGGAGCTAACTTTGTGGTACGTAGCGAAGGACACCACTCGTTAAAGATGTGTCATATTTCCCATATTTGAAAGAGAAACTAACTCATAACTAACTGTTTTCGCCATCTGAATACGAACTTTAAAGTTGTTATAAAGTCGTTTGAACGCATTTACTTGCATTTTCAATTTAAATTGGCCCCGGGTTATCGAAGATCGAAAGTGAAATTCGTATTATGAGCTATGCAACCATGTCGAAATTTTCGTTGAGTATCGAATTTTCTATTTCCCTTTATTTTTTTTTATTTTGAAATCAAAAAATATTTAGAGGTGGCTCAAAGTTTTCCATATATTTTATATGGGAAAATGCTACAGAATAGTTAAAAATCAATATTTTTTCTACCAGAAAACCCTATTTATCTGCAGGAGATTCCCAATAATAATAACCAATTGTTTANATTTCCCTTTATTTTTTTTTATTTTGAAATCAAAAAATATTTAGAGGTGGCTCAAAGTTTTCCATATATTTTATATGGGAAAATGCTACAGAATAGTTAAAAATCAATATTTTTTCTACCAGAAAACCCTATTTATCTGCAGGAGATTCCCAATAATAATAACCAATTGTTTATTTAACCAAAAACCCACAAAAACCCCGAAAAATGCAGTGGGGCGACCAATAAAAAAATCGTTAGTATTAAAAAATGGTTAAATAAACAATTGGGTATTATTGAAAGTATCCTGAAGAGAACCAGAGTTTTCCGATCGAAAAATATTGATTTTCAAGAATTCTCTTCTCTATCCAGAATTGCAGCGGGCGACGGTAAAGCGGTCGACGGTTAACCGCTGTCAAAATCAAAACTCACGAAGACATATGGAATGGCACATAATTGCGGTAGCAACATTTTTACCGCCCAGCGAGGGCGGCACATTGTTGATTGTAACAATTTCTATTATTTTCACAAGTTTGCAAATGCTTTTAACCATTACTTAGTCCGTTCCTTTGAACTTCGGACTAAAACCTGTGGAAATGTCAAACTACAATTTTACTCTCTCAAGTCAAGTTACAGAATAGAGCCCCTGATTTGGCTGAAATATCACTAAATAATTATTAAAATCTATACATATTCAAACAGTTCGTTGTTTACCTCCATTTTTTTTACAAATATGAGGTTCTTTGCTTTCACCGCTTTCGGTTTTTGTTTCCACGTGGAAATCAGCTGATCGTTTGACACTTTTCATGACCTTACAGAAAAAAAAAAAACTGCGGACTAAATCCTGTAACTTCTGACTAGAAACACTTGCTCAGTTACTCTATCAAAAGTGTTCCCCCTTACAGGTTTTATGTCAATAGGAACGACTTCCTGTAAGTTCTGACTAAATCCTTTAAACCGGACTGCTATTGGAACAGACAATTTATTTCCAGCAAATATACACACACGCACGTACCAAACAAATAAAAATATTTTAATGAAAATTCCCAAATCAAAATGACAGTTAACGGAAGCCGTTATCAGCCGCAATTGTGTGTACTCTGACCGATTTCACTGCGGTAAGTGAACAGCCGACCGCTTTACCGTCGTCCACTGTAATTCTGAGTAGAGCTTAATACTAATTTTTTATTGCAACCCGAAAAAATAATAACTGTTTTTTTTTTAATTTCGGGACGTTTTCAAATTAGAGGTAATGAAAGTTGGCATCAAACGCAAAATATCTGTGAAGTTTCAAGAGTGTGCCACCAAATTAAAAAAGATGGCAGCATGCAGGATATCTGTCGCAGATATTTTCCTAATTTTTCAAATTAACGATTCTCTGATTTTAAAAGTTTAAGATACCTGAAAATGTTAAAATTAAGCTTTTGTAGCATCAGCGGGACTTGACGGATATGCCATACATTTTTGAGACTAAATGTTTCCAAGGCTGACACTTTAGTAATCAAAATTTCATATTGCATTGTCGAAGACTGCCTTGAGGCGGGTGCTTTGCGATCAAATTCAGTAAATGTGCACAGTATGGAATGTGCGCTGAACCGTTGTTCCATCAAAGGTATGCGTTCTTCGCATATAGGCGATGGCAAATAAATTGCGTGCCCTTGTCTCATGTTGCCGAGTTTCATGTCGTATCCAGGACAAAATGAATCAAAATGAGTAAAATTAATGTGGAATTCCTGAACCGCGGGCCTGACGGCCCATGCTATAATCCGACCCAGATGAATATACTCAGCAAGATGTGCAAGCTAACTTTCTTGTGAAATTTGATCTTTGCTTTACTGTTAAAATTTGGCTCAACGTTTGCAGCGGGCAAAGTCGCGGAATAAGTCTAGTAAGATTATAAAAACTCTTGTTTGAATGTATAATATTATTTAATACAAATTAAAAATTAAATTAAATTTGAATTTACAATTGTAACAGTCTGTTCATTAACGTTGGGAGGTAAAAATACCCGACCACCACCATCATACACAGAGTACACACACACATTCCCATTGAAGTCCATCGATGTACTCTTTTATTGACATTATAAACAAGTAGACATTCACATACATAAATTGAAATTGTATATGTTTAAATTGGGAATCAAAAATGCTTTACTGTATTTTGGTTGTTAAGTATCCAGTATTACTGCTTTTAATTTACCGTCCACAATTTTTGTTACAAAAATTTTCTATAACTCTTGTTTCCATCGGAATATGAATTGTGCTTAGTTATAATAGCTGGAATTCTACAATGAACTAGAATTTAATTCGGTTCGCTCTCTCGATAACCGCTATTGCAAAACCCTTGTAATACTCAATATATATTTAAATAAAAATACATAAAACGTTGGTAATTTTATTTTTGTTTTAAATTTCCTTCGAATTTGCGACAAGACAAGCAACGGTAACAATTTGGTTTTGGTTTCATTTTTAACTTTTGCACAAATGTATCTCCGCCGCTTGCTTTGTTGACAAATATCCTACGAAAAAGATTGTGGTTGTGATGTGAGGTGTCCATGCAAAATTTAAAATTCAAATCCGAATGATGCCCCGGGTCCTGTTCCACTGCTAAATTGGAAGAAATGCCGGAACATTTGATTTGGATCCAAATCTGTAAAAAAAAACAACATTTAGTTTTACGTGCAGAACGCCAGGTAAGGAAGGAATGATTGGCCAATAAATTTTTAAGAAAAACTGAGTGCGTGCTGTTGTTCTTGCAACAGATACAAATTCCTCAAAGAGTTTTTGGGAAGTGTTGCTGGAGTAAAAGTCCTTGGCCAGATATAAATCTGGGTCGTTCCGGTTACGTAGACCCGACTACAGTCCCTATGCTCGGAAGAAGTGAACTTTCATAGGAAAAAATTCCAGCAAAGAAATTTGCAATAAATATTCTATTATATTTGGTTGCGCAATATTTGCGCAAGCTTTATTTTTAATCCCCTTGTTTATAACAATTTGCTAATCTTTATCCTTATCTTTACCTATGTCTATGTCATTTCTTAATCTTTATCTTTATCTGTCTTTGTCTTTATCTGTATCTTTATCCTCCATCTTCATCCCCACCTTAATATCTAATTTTCACCTCCATCTCTTATTTTAAAGTTCATCTTTGCCTCCATTTACTCCTTGAACTCAATCCTAATTTTTGTCATACATATTTTTATATTTGTCTTTTATTTGTGGATTGCCTTTGAGTACGCCTTCGCGTTTGTCTTTATGTCTGTCGTTATCCCTATATTTATCATTATCTTTGTTTCTGTGTACATCCTTGTCTTTGTCTCTAACAAGGAGGCATTGAATACAGACTTTCGTTTTCTTTTTCGTGTGCTGTTACAACAACAACAACAACAACAACCACCTTCAGCTTAAGCTTAGCTTAAGAAATTTCACTTCAATAAAATCATTTAGTTAGTTGTATTAGTTTTTCTGTCGCTTCGATTCATACGTGTAAAAGTGCTTCTTTGCAACCAATGTCTCCCTAGTCTGGATTATATGAAACTTGCATAATGTTCGTTAATATGACTGCGGGTGAAAGTGAAAATTAAACCGCTTGATAACTTAAAGTATTTTGATGTTTTAGCTTAAAATGATCTTGTGTATTTTTGTCAGTTTGCATATAAATTTATTTAGTTCCTTGAGGTTAACACGACTTTTACACATTTTAATTTCAAATTAGCGGTAAATTCACTCTTGAAATTTTTATCTACTATTTAATGAGCTATTTTAACTAATTGTTATGGACTTGAAATAAGTCTTTGCTTGTATTCGCTGGCTCTTGTTACTTATACTTACCTTGCTCTTGATCCTCTATATCTTGACCGCTATCATAACGCATTTTTTTCCGTTGATCTGACAAAATCGCATAGGCCTCCCCAATTTCTTTGAATTTCAGTTCCTCTTCTTTGCGTTCTTCAGCACTACTATTAGCATGCCGGTCCGGATGGTGCACTAATGCCTTCTTTCGGTATGCCTTCTTTATTTCGTCTTCGGTTGCGTTGCGAGAAATACCAAGGATCTTGTAGTAATCTTTACGCTTCGACTTCTTGAGTGCAAGTTTTGCATCGCGCAATAGTTTCTTGATTTCGGGAGTTTTTTGAAACTGCAAAGCAGTTTCGTAGTCATTCACGCACTCTTCGAATTTCTCTAGGTCATTATAGCAGCGCGCACGTAAAAGCAAAGCTTTCAGATATTGTGAATTGATATCCAAAACTCTTGTGCAATCAGCGATAGCATCACGCAATGCACCGATTTTCGAGTTTACCAATGCACGATTGTATAAAAGTTTCGAATTTATGTCCTTGTTCAGCTCATCTATCTTTAGTGCATCTGTGTATACAGTTTGTGCCTCACGGAAACGACCAGACTTAAAGAGGGTGTTGCCATTTTCCTTCATCTCTTTGA
>NW_016162660.1:14219-18095 GCF_001687245.7 Rhagoletis zephyria
TCGCTTGGTTTGTCAAACCGCTTGTGTGGTGTATTTCGCTCTTTAGAGATAATAGGAAATTGTAAGTATCGATCTCGAATTTTGAAACGATTTTACGTTTCCAAGATATCGATTCATCGTAAGCATCTCTAAACATATCACACGTGTTTACATTTATTTTATCCTTATTTAAAATAGTTTCTTTTTCCACAAACCTACGAAATGGGCCGCTTAAATCGCTCCCGCAAACGACGGGATGAGATGAATAAAATTAAAAAAGCCCGATATGAGGCAAAAGAGCTCATTCGCCTCAAGAAAACACTCGGCATTATTGATGCTGATGGTAATGAAATTTTGAAAGACGTTTCTGACATAGCCACAGTTAAAACTGCAAAGGAGTTGAAACAAGTATGTGGAAAGAGATTATTATCAAAAGAAATAAAAATATTTACGATATGTTTACATGTCCTTTACAGGAAAATAAATCACGTGAAGAACAAGAACTGGAGCATGAAATGGAAGAACGTCGGGAGCCAGGTCAGAACTTTACAGAAATAAATGAAAAAACTGGAAAGGTACATGTCTACAATAGTAAAACAATGAAGGATCAACATGGTTCCTATCCGCCTTGGTATAAACCAAAAACAACAGCAAAACGCATACGAAAAAAGGCACACGCAATGAAAAAGCGTTTCAGGCAGATGTGGACGACAGCAAATGTACCACTTTAGTTTTATGGCTCTCAATTTTCCGCACCGCGCTATACATACATATGTATGTATGTTGATGAACGAAATGATTCAATATGCGACTACACATATATATATTTTGAATTTCAAGGCTTTATGTTGGAAAAATATATGTATGTATGTAGAATATCGACGGTAATTTGCCCAACGTATGTCAGAAGTCACTGCTACGTGTCTCGTAAAAATTAATTCAAAATAGGCCTTAAAATACTACTATTCATTGTTATTCGTAATTAACTAAAATGTATTTAATCTTAAATATTCAGTTAAAAAGTTAGTAAAAATGATTGATGTTCTGTTATTAATATGCAGTTCTTTCGTAAAAAGAGTTTTTTAAGAGTGCTTTGAGATACGAGGTTTTGCCAAAGTACCGTCGATATGTATAATTTCCAAAACAATCAAGTGGTAATGGGCCGTATGAATAAAAACAAGTAATTTTTAAGCGAAAACAAGACCGACTTCAATTCTCTTATAAAAAATTCAAGATTATCGTTAATTTCTTCATCATGATCCAATTATCGCATATAAACCAATTTAGTATAGGACCACCTCTGAGGCAACACATTTTCTTTAAAAAAGAATTATATAAATCGGTTAACGTGGTCCAAGGTTACGCAGTAACATATCGACCCCTTTGCGCAAAATTATCGTATGTTACAAAAACCAAATTTTACAGGAAAGTGTTTTTTGTATTTTTCTCTGCTTTGGTTAGCACCATCCATACCAAAGTTTAGATTTGCTGATATAATTGAGAAATATAACTAAATGCAAGATTTTTTTTTGTAGAAAGGTCTACTTTCTAATTTCTTAGCCCATCCTAGCAACATTTGGAGTCATAAATGAGGCTTTAAGGAGTCCTATTTAAGAGCCTTTACGCTCATAAAGAGCTCATTTAAGAGTCCGAGATGAGGGTATTTCCCTTCCTCCGAAGGTCGACATATATGAGCTTAAATTCAGGTTTTACCTTACTATGCTTTTATCATGCTTAAATTCATACATCAAATGGGCCTTAATATGAGTCATATTGGACTCTTATTGGCCTCGTATACGGCTCATTTTGGACTCTTTTAAAACAAATTTTTTCCTCATATATGAATCATTTCAGACTCTTTTTGAGGCTCTTATCGGCCTCATAAATTACTACATTCGGAATCTTAGGTGTTTCTTTGGTTCTTATTGAATGCACTATATTTGCACAGGCAACATACGATAAAATCGACAGTCCATTTGGGATTCCAGCCGTTATATTTGAGAAGGTGATGGTGATGAAGTTGTATCGAAAAGTGAATTTCAAAAAAATGTATTATGCGATAATTTTGCGCAAGGGGGTCGAAATGTACATAAAAAAAAATATTTTGACGAATTGATAACCTTCTCCTTAATAAGCAATTAATGGTTTTTTTCTTAACATTTCAAACCTTTTACTCGATTTATTCAAACAAAATTTAAGTAAAAGGTATTAAGTTTTAAGAAAAAATAGTTGCTTAGTTTTTTCATACGGCCCAATGTATGTACTATGTATAAAGGCCGTAACCCACATATTTTCTATTTTATAGGAGAAGCAAAAAACATAAAAAATAGTATCAAGAACAAGTCGGGCTTTTTAAAAAGTGACATGTAACTGCGTTGTTTTTGGTATTAGCACTTTAAAATTTTTAGTGTAGAGTATTTTATACATCCCACCAAAATCTGTTGAAAACGCAGTTTCGAAAAAAGTGTTGGTTAGGATTTTTGTGAATTCGTAATTTTGTTAATGAATACATTCCAAGGGATGTTTGTACTAGACTTGCAAGTAGGACAGTTTTTTTTTAATTCTTGAACGTCTTGGGTCGTTGCACATAGACTTAGTAGTCAATGTTAGTCCTGTTGTTGTTGTTGTTGTAGCGGCTACAACAACCCCGCCCAGATCGGTTGGTATCTCAGTCGTTGTCGTCAAGTTCCACTAACGGCAACCCTATGAAGCGTGCAGCTTCTGTGGGATCTGTCCACAGGGACAAGGCCGTTAGGGTTGTCGGGTTTTCCGGGCATGCGAAGAGATGGTTCGAGTCATGTGGGGTCTCTCCGCATGCCGGACATTCGTTCGGCACATCCTCATTCAGCCTACTCAAGTAGGAGTTTAACCTGCTGCAGTAGCCGGAGCGAAGTTGAGCGAGTGTAGTGCGTGTCTCCCGAGGCAGATGAAGCTCTGTCTCGTCAATGTCCGGGGGTGGTATGCCTAGAACGGCATTCACAGGTCTAGAGTCTACATAACTCGAGACTGAGTCCCTGTGAATGCCGTTCAGGGCCTGTCTGTACGCTCTCGGGTCCAGAGGTTGCTTAATGAACCTCTGGACTTCGTCCTCTATAGGTTAGCTGACTTCGGAATCGCGTATTGTGAGCGTTGGGCGCGTCGTTTTATACATTCCATGGCGCAAGCACCATGTAGAGTTTCGCTGGTATTTCAACCAAGTCTCTTAAAATTTACCAGGTAAGCATGTACATATATATGCACATATATAGAAACATATCGTTTAAAGTACAAAACCACACATAGGTCCCGATTACAATAAACGGGGCGACAAATTTTGAACAAGGACGTCGATAGAGGTTTTTGAAGCAGGTATAACATAACGGTATAATTTTTTTTTTTTATGAGAAACGGGAACCACAGGAGTTACCAAGGGTCAAAGGTCAAATTAATAATTTTTTTAAATCTAAATATCTCGAAAACGAAAGGACGGATTTCAGAATTTTTTATGTCATTCAATAGGAAATATGAATGGCTTTAATACGATATACAAATGTATATACATCTTATAAATTTTGAGCAATAGTTCAATTTAACTAAAAAAGTTACAGAAAATGTTAATCAAACGCAGGTTTTTTTAAAAATTGCCTTATTAAATATATATTAAAGTTTTATAATTCAATAGTATATAAAAAAGCTTTATTTTGGTATACAAAATCATGTCTTCAATCCGTGCTATACAGTGTAAAACAAAGACCCGGTCGGACCAACAACGACTACGCTATCCACAGTATTTTTGTGCAACACTTCTTACTGCGTAGGCAGCCTTCGGTTGTTGTTGTTGTTGTAGCGGCTACAACAACCCCGCCCAGATCGGTTGGTATCTCAGTCGTTGTCGTCAAGTTCCACTAACGGCAACCC
>NW_016162660.1:19172-34234 GCF_001687245.7 Rhagoletis zephyria
TCGTCGGCATAGGAGACAATCGAGACTCCCTCTGGTGGTTGAGGGAGCTTTGAAATATAAAAGTTAAACAGTAGCGGGGAAAGGACACCACCCTGAGGAACCCCCTGTTTTATTTTTCGCTGCTTACTCGTTTTGTCTCTAAATATTACCGACGAATGTCGACCACTCAGATAATTTGCCGACCACCGTTTGAGCCTCTGTGGGAGAGAGGAGGCCTCTATATCTTCTAGCAGCGTGGAATGGCAGACGGTGTCAAACGCCTTTGACAAGTCCAACGCTACTAGAATCGTTCTCTCACAGGGACGGTTGCGGTTAAGGCCACGAGTTATCTGAGTACTATGAAGCAGCCTTCGGTCATAACCCTTGCTGCGCAGAATTCTCCTTTCTGTATTGCCAGAGAAGAGGTGCGCAAGTTCCCTCTCTGTTGGCGGCCTTCGGCCGCTCTTAGGGATCATAACACTTGCTAAGCAAAATTCTGATTTCTGTGTTGCCGGAAAAGAGGGCGGGATTTTTATCTGCATAGGCGGCCTTCGGTCGCGCTTGGGGATCATAACCTTTACTACGCAGAATTTTCCTTTCTGTATTGCCAGAGAAGAGATGCGGAACTTTTTTCTGCGTAGGTGGCCTTCATATATATCGTCGTTTAAAGTACAAAACCGAGTATCGTCATTCTGCAAAACCGCGTAACTGACATTTGCGTAATTGGATTTGCTCACACAAGCTCATGGCTCAATCCTCATCCATTCGTCCTGATATATACTAGCCAGAAATGCAATTGCTTTATAAAAAAAGAGAACCATTTTGAAATATGAGTGTTTTTACTCTCTAGAAAATAATTTATCCAACCTCAGATAAGCGGTTTTGCATTATGCTCATACGCGGTTTTGTACTTTAAACGACGAAATGTATACCAAATTATCCATCGCTTGCAACTTTTATTTCTAACCTTTTATTTAAGCCATTTTATATATAGTCAATATTAAATCAATTTTAAAAGTAAAAACAAAAAACTCACATAATAGAGTAGAAAAAAAAAATGTAAGTCTTCATTGTATGGAACAGTAACTGCGTACGCTACATATCACACCTGTCGTAGCTTGGGCTACCGGATCTAATCGTGTATTGCTGCCTGCTTCCAATAGCTGACGAGTGTCCTTTATCCTATTGTACGGACTATTGCCACTCCCTGAGGGTCATTCGTCTGTTTTTTCCAATTGTATATTCTCTTGTGAGCACTCTTCCTCAATATTACCTTGCATTACGGCAGGATTTGCTGATGGGTTGTTTTTAAGAACAGAACCACCAGTAAAGCCGAGTATACCGCATCCTACAGCTGCAAGGCCTCCTGCCTTCAAACCGGCTACCAATCCAATAGGNAAATCCTCGGGGCGTACTTTGTCTCGTAACGCATCCATCTCCAGAAGTAAGTTTTTTATTTGCTTTATGACCCGTGTTGCATTTATTTCTTCCTTCTTAACCTTGTTCCAATCACCGAGAGCTACACTTTTTTCAATATTACTGCGATGGTTTTTTAGTAGCCCTAAGTGATGTGGAACAGCAAGATCATTAAAACGTCGAACTGAAACCTCAGCCTGCTTTAGGGGTATTTTATCGCGTGATATAGTTGGGTCCATTTTTCTTGGCTTATAGTGTATTATCGCATAATAAATACCAAAAATTATATTAGGCCTTTACCAAGGAGCTGAGACGAAGATAAAATCGTGATTATTATTTTACTACGCCAGAGGAATTGATTGCTTTTATCGTCCCGTTTATCAGTTCGATTTTCATAGTAACTTTATTCACCTCATATGAAAGTTGATAAATAAGCTAATAATTAATTCTTTTGTTTTGTAATTTTCCTGTGGTTTGCTTTGTTTTTTTATCCTTATTCCGCCTTTTGTGTCTATCCTCAAGGTTGCTTCTAGTGCTGGAAGATACATCGATGTAATATCGATACATCGATGTTTTTGAATTCATTTCAAACATCGATGTTTTTTGTGATGTTCGCAGCTATAACCATCACATAGGTAAGTGAAAATCTACGAGCACAATTTTAATATATAAATAAAGCGTACTAAATACAAATAATTAATGCTTTAGGTTATTGGAGTTGGCACAACTTGAAATCTTTAAGTCGCAGGCTTCTCTGTAGACTGTGTCAATGAAAATCTTTCATGTTATGTATATGTATTTATAAAAATGTGTTTTTGAACGTAGATTCCAATAATTCGAATTCTATTTTACTGAAATCGTGAATTCTTAAAAAATTGACAAATTGAAATTTAGAAGACTTAATAAAATTTCAGCAATATATGTAAATGGCTGAACTATTGAACTCATTTGATTTGCATGGCTGTGAAATTAAAGAGACTGATTGTTTGCATATCTGCGTTAATGAATTAAGCCAACATTTAAAAAATTCGGCATTTAAAAAGGCGGACGCATCGATACATCGATGTTGCTCCTACAAAAACATCGAAACATCGATGTGCGTAAACATCGCTGTTTTTTCAGCACTAGATACTTCTTTTCGGACCAAAGAAAGGCGAAGAAAATAAAGAGCAAAAAGTCTCCAACCGATTCGCACTATCGCGTTGTGATCCCTACCCGATTCGGGCTGGCTTATTTCGAATCAAGGCGAATTTATAAAGGGGGGTGTTGTAAAATCAGCTGATTTCTTCGCCTTACATATATTTTGTCGACCGCTGTGGTGTAGTGGTAAACAGTGCGCGATTCCACTCCGCAGCACCAGGGTTCAAACCCTAGTCAAAGCAACATCGCAAAAAATATAGAAAAAAAGGTTTTTTCTTAACAGCGGTCGTCCCTCGGCAGGCAATGGCAAACCTCCGAGTGTATTTCTTCTGTGTAAAACAGCTTCTCATAAAAATACAATCGCCGTTCGGAGTCGGCGTAATGCCTGGATTATAATGGAAGTAACGGAACAGTGAAAATGTTAAAAATGGCGATTTTCGTGAAAGTATTAGCAAATTTCAGTGCATCTAAAGTTTCTAAAGCGTTGTTTACTTTTACTTGAGAATTGTCAAAATCGGCAAATCCCAAGTAGCGGTTTCTGGAACGTGCCACATTTGTTCGCTACATCGTGATGTGATAAAAAGAAAAACTGGCAGCACTCCGCAAGATTGCAGAAATCTTTCAAAATATGTTCGAAAAATATCTTGATTTTTGTTTAATTTTTGTACATAGTTTGATCCAAAACCTGAGATCTACCACATTTTTTTGAATCTCATTAGATTTACCACACACATTTTTTTTTTTTTTGTAAGTCCGATCACTGTTCGTTATTCTGGGAGAATTTTCACCAGTATTATAAAAGGGACTGCTACAAAAATGTAAGTTAATTACAATTTAAAGAAAATTTGGTGTAATAAGCTAACTTTCATTCAGGTCCAAAACAACAAATAGAAAACAGGTAGAGATCTTAATAAGCCTAATGAAGCTAAGCCGGACATTGCTCGCGGCTTCCAAAGGGCAACAGAAAGGAAGTTTCCCGGTTTTGGCGGAACCCTGAGGTGGACCAAACTCCGCAGACCCACCCAAAAAAAAAAAATACGACGAGTGGAAAAAGGTTTGTAAAAGTGATTAAATGTGTAGTTTTCGCTTTATTAATTATCGTTTTCTTAACTTTTTATAGGTGTGGACCGACAAAAAAAATTATGTGCGCTCAAAAGGCGGCGCAAAATTTAAAAGCAGCAAAGGCACGGGTGGTGGCCCAAACACCCAACAGAAACTTTCTTCCAATGAGGAAACTATATATAAACTGATTGGGATGATGGAAAGTGTTGAAGGCATAGCTGCGTCTACTTTTGGAAATAGAGATACATGAATCTCAAATAAGTCCACTTGTCACGGTCGGTGAGCCATCGCTTCCACCACCACGCAGTAAATGTAGTTTCAGAAAGGAGACCTACTGTTAAAGAAGCCGAAAGCATCCTCCGACCTTCTGGAAGCTGAACTAAAGACTCAGCAAGCCTTACTAGAAGCAGTTACTGGAGCAGTTACGACGTTAACCGAACATCACGAAGATAAAACTAAAAGTAAAATTTTTACTAGCAGAAACTAGCAGCTGTCAAAATGGATAAACAAAATCCCCGTTAACTCGGTCTGTAACGGCACCAATTATATTGCAAGGCTGTCACAGCAACACTCCAAGTCTTTGGAATTATCCACCCACATGCAACATAGTCAACGATCAGCTAATTACTTGCTAGTTTCTGCAAGTTTTGCGTTTTTTACATTTTCGTTATTTCGCTCTCTGTGAGCGTAATTCTTTCAATTTTCTCATTCTTCATTTTCCTGGTAATTATCTAAAAGAAAATAAACAAAGCCCGTGTCAGCTGACACGTTCTCCGTTTTTACGTCCGTGGGTAACTGCGCCTTTACTACCAATTGTTGCGTTCCTTTTCTCGTAGAAATAGTCCGAAGTAGTCGATTTAGTTCCAAAAGCGGTTCTTAACTCAAAAATAACAGCAGAAATGAGAGAGCAACACTCAGTGAGAGTAACTCTCTTCAGTCCGAAGTAGTCAGATTTAGTCAGAAGAATTTTTGCTGGCAAAATCTTGAAAAGCGTCACACTCAACTGAATCTAAATTAACGGAAATTAAAGAATACATGAAAAGTGAGAATAATCTAAAAACTAAAAAAAGTGAGTTGAAAATGGAAGGCGGCAAAAAATAATTTACATAGTAAGTGTTTATTGTGCTTGTGCTTGTGTGAATGTGTTTTGTACATAAATTTCTGTTCTTATTTGACGTTAGTTTTGCTGTTGCCATTCTTTGGACTAAAAATTTGGTTTTGTGCGTTCCTTTACTTTTTTCCTGTTATTCTCTTTTAGTGAGCGCATTTGGCTTACGCTTTTGAATTTTGACACTTTTCAGATTTTAGTCAAAAAAGATAAGGAATGGACCTAATATAGTTGCGTTCCCCAACTTTTCTGGGTTAAAACCCGTAAAACTGTCAAAAGGCAAAATAAGCCAGAGAACCGAGTACGGGAACGCTTTCTGGTAAATTCCTGTAAATTCTTGCAACTTCTTGCGAGTTAGAGCACGCAACTATTTATAACTCGGTTACGCATAATGTATATAATTTTTGGAAGAGTTAACTTTTGTATAAATATCGGTGCAATTTGAAAAATGTAGATTTTTTCGTTGTAAAATTCAAATAAAAAGTACAAATTTAAAGACCATAATTTTCTTTTCCTTCAAGAAGGATTATATTAAAAGTCTCCACACCTTTCTTCCCCGGGCTGGTACTGAGTCCAACTCTGGACCAAAAAAGTACTTACTCTGCGTATGCTAGAGACGGCTCCATCCGGAATGTACTTCATGACCTTTAACTCGCGTGACCCCCGGGTGCTTTTGAGTATCAACCCAACACTAAGATTATGGGGAGCTGCAGTACTTTGCTTGATCTAACAATACCTAGTGCTGGTCTGATAAATAGTTTAACGTAGCATCCCATGCTACCCATAATCATCTCGAACGATATACGCACCGACTTTGCTCCCGTGGACCGCGCATATATCAACTTTAACAAAGCTGACTGGGATGGCTTCGCAGAAGTGAACGAGAGCACCTCCAGCGCCCTTTCTATACCCACAAACGTACATTAGTCAAGCTTCAATTCCGCAATATAGCATTCCGATTGGATGCCTTCTGATGTCGCCTGCACATCATCTATTCAGTTAGGCATTTCCGAGTTAGGGAGCACGACCTAATGTAATGAGCATCCAAAACAGATTATTCCTTGCGACATATACTCTCCCATAGAACGCGATTCATACACACCTACAGGACCAGACGACACACCGCGACATATCAAAAACATGTCCGGGTTGTGAAGGCTCCCCACGGCACCAAGCACCTTTTCACTCGCCTACTATAACCCACTCCTATCCCTACCTGGGTAAATGCCGCATTATTTAACGGCTCGATAAATTTCTGCGTCTTTATGATCAAGTTTAAAAATACGGCAACAGCAATTGAAGGCCCTGCAGGGGACATCTTGAAACATATTTCATACTGAGAAAGGAATGAAACTGGAGGTCCGCTGCAGGAAACCAATGACGCTCTCCAGTAATTCTGGAGAGGTATATGGGTCGTGAAAACGAAAAAAGGAAAGGAAGGAAATAGCCTATGAAGCCCATTGTTGAATGGAGGAAAAACTGTACTTCATGACTGAAATACATAGAAAGAAAAAAAAAAAACGTTGGAACTTCCTTAAACTGTACTGTAAAAAATAAGAAGAAAATAATTTAATTATAGTTGACATGTGTTAGATAATATTTGATATGCTCAAGAAATTAATACAACAAAAAGATGAATCGCTTTATGGGCATATCGCCGGGTCGTTACGTACCAGTTGCGATAATATGATGGAGCTTAAATTATTTAAAAATAAGGCTTAAAATTTTCTCGAGTGTTTTGAATTATCTCGAAAATAACTTTCAGTTTAATAACAATAAATTTCAATATTCGAATGGCTTTTGCCTATAACTTACAACTCCTTTTTCTCAATTTACTGACTGTAAAAGAGTTTTGCATACAAGACATAGAGTTAGATACTCTTTTTAGCGATTTCTTAGTCTTAGTCTTTCACAGTTTTTGCGTAGTTGAAAAATTATTTAAGCCATGAGGAAATATAGATGAACTCCTTAAAAAGTGGTATTTTTTTAAAGAGTATGAGAGGATCTTAAGAATAAAGTTTGTTTCCTGGCGCAAAGAGCGAAACCGGCTTCTAATTACAATTTTTTGTAAGTGAACTTCAAATTAAAAGTAATTTTAAAATGAAATTTATAGAATTCTTTGACTATTAAAACACTGAAAATGGGAATGATCTCATTATTGCTATTCAAAAATGTCATAAATATAAAATAATTTATTGGCTCCTTTGTACGATGAGATGAGTAGTCCACTTGCAAAGTGCGCTATGCAAATTTTTTTGGATTTTTAGTTTTTGGTGGTTAACGTACCAGTATTTAAAGTAGTTTCATGTCCACTAACAATACAGTGCAAAATCCTTATATATTCTGAAAAAAAATAGCATCAAATGTTAGCTACTCTAGCAAAAGTCGCTATAATACTTACTGTATGTATATATACACTTTCAAAAGTCGCTATAATATTTATTGTACGTATTTATACAAGTTCAAAACCTTCATGGAAGAGAGAACGCGAAAAAGGTGAAAAAAGCTGGCTATATAAAACTTACTGTTTCCAAACTCGCTATATTTAATTTATATATATAAAATTGGCAAAAACTACCACATTGCGATTTTGATTTTTAATGTTATTAGGCTCTTATTTATCCAAATTTTCAGATAATAAAAAGAAATATACAATTTGGATGAAACTTGTTGTTGTAGACGTTTTTTTTTTAATTTATGGCTTACTATTTTAAAATCACATAACGTTTTATAAAAAAAAAGTATTTATTCCTTTTGAATGTTTTTTCTCAGATTCATACATACGAAATATACAAATGCATATCAGAAGAAAGCGGGTTTAATCACGTTTGTGACGATATTAATTTTGTTTAAATTAGTTCTTTAATTTTTCGAAGACCTGACCTTTGACCCCTTATAGCACCTGTAACATAGAAAAAGTTATATTGTTTGTGTATGAATGTTTTTACTTTTTTTAGTTTAGTTTACATACAGTAATTTAAAATAATTGTTTACCAAAGGTCCAATTTCGAACTTCGAACGGAGAAATTACTTACCTATGACTAATCTCTTAAAAAAAAAAAAAATGGTTTGGTCCAATACCCAGAAAAAAAAGTTGATTTACAGTGTTATTGCTATTCAAAAAGTCACAAATATAAAATAATTTATTGGCTCCTATGTGTAATGATGTGTACACTCATGTTAAAATGAATAACACTTTTATATTTTATGAACTATATTTTATTTACTATATACCAAAATATTGTCAAAAACAAGTTCTCCGGCGTTTTGAAGTATTATCTGTTGCTTACATTCATAATTTTGCTTTGAATAAAAATGTACTGAAAAGTACTGATTTCTTTTAGCATGAAAAAGTCCAATGTACTGATTTCGCGCATAAAATATCTGGCAACCCTAATTTACAAGAATAAAAATACAGTTTGAAAACTCTTCACTTACTTCAGTATTTTTTGCACTATTTTATTTTTGTTCGATCAGAACACTATATTGTTACCTTAGAGCGTTTGTGAATCGGTAACAAAGTTCGCGGCGAGTAAATTTTGTTATTCAACAGCTTTCCCATAGAACTTTGTTACCGATTCACACACACTCTTAATTCACAAAAGCCCTAACTTAAAAACTTCTTATTTTACAGCAGAAGCAAAAAACATAACAAAAACAGTATCAAAAACAGGTAAGGGTTTAAAAAAGTAGTATGTAACTCCGTTGTTTTTGGTACTAATATTTTAAAATTTTTATTGATGATGTATTTTAAAATACATATATCCTACCAAAGTCTGTGGAAAAAGCAATTTCGAAAAAAGTGTTATTTAGGGTCATTGCGAATTAAGGTAACGATATGTGTGTACATACATACATAAATATTTTGATACCACCGCAAGCATTACCATGCTTTTAATTTACATTAGACGAATATCTTTTCCATAAATGTCAATTATAGTTAATCTCAAAATACTTACGAATTCATATTGATTAAAATACTTAAAAAAAAAATGTATTTGAAATATAATTCCAACGAACTGGGGCCTATTTCATAAAGTGACAGTGACAATTTTGTCACCACAGGCATTTTCCGTATTGTCAGTGACAATTGGTGGGTGTTTTGTTTCATAAAAACTCTCGGTTTCAGTTCCATGAAAAATTCCATTAAGAAATGACGAAATTGTCGTCGCCAGTCAATAGAAATTTATATCTAATTCATATATAATAAATGCATTTGCATTATTTTATTTTTTACAAATATTCAAATCTTTGAAAAGTATGGAAATGCGCGCAATTATAATATTAACAAATTTACAAAATTCTCCCGCGAAAACTTTCCGCTGGAGCTATTTAGTTTTGTCGCTATGGTCGCGACAATTTCATCAGAGTGACTATTGTCAGACAATTGTCGACAGTATTCCAGTATTGTCACTGTCACCTTGCAAAAATTGTCACAGTTAAATACACGCGTCTATGAAGTAGGAAAAATGTCGCCGACAATTCTGGCGCAAAAATTTTTCAGAAAAATCGACAATTGTCGCACCTGTCGCTTTTATAAAATAGGCCTCAGATAATTAATTTGTTGAAACTTCTTTAGAAAAACGAATTGTCAGAAGCGATTTAACGATTACACTGGATCTTAAATTTCAGTTTTGTTATTGTTCTAAAGACTCCATTATCCAATTCAATCCAATTTGTAAAATTTCTTGGCGATTCTGAAAATCGAGTTAATTTTTTTCGCTATGGATTTTCTCAGAAACTATCAGGCCTATCGAAAAGTGATGTATGTACGGGTTATGGAGACTTTCATTGGCTTTAATTTTCTGCATTTCGTATTACGATTATTCAAGTATTTCGTAAGATAAACCTGATTAAGTGGAACCACTCTTTATTTTCTAAGCTGAATAACGGTAAATTGAAAATATCTCGGAATCACCGAGCCATTCTACTTAGAAATTGGATAGTGGCATCTATTGAACACTTTTGGTGTAAACCAGTGTTATCAATCACGGTTAAAGCAGTTAAGTTTTTTCTAAGCCAGTGCAGAATTAGACTGTACTCTGGTTCATAAAGTAAACATAAAATGGCATCACATTACTAATAATACCCGCTTAAATAGAAAGGTATGGCAAGTCGGTAAATACATTGGGTTGGGTCGCGAACGAAAACTTTATAATTACAAGCAATTCTAATATGAACATAGCCTTAAAAATACAGTACAGCTAGCTTAATTATTTAACAATACAGTTCTTTTTACTTAAGGTAATATGTACATACATACATATGCACATACGTACGAGCACTTAAGTAGTACGTAGAGTATATGTATTCATTCTACGGACAGTAGGCGTTTGGTCCATTTCGACACTTCATTAACATATTTAACATGCCCTCAAGTCTATTAGTGCGCGACTCTGTCGCATAAAGATTAGACTGCAGTCGATTTATGTCCTGTTGCTGTTTTTCCTATAAGTGCATGTACATTTATGTATAAAATATATTTTTAAGCATTTTCGAATGTATGAACTTACAATTGTGCTTAGGCGAGTTTTCAGGGTATCCACAACGTTATAAGTCGCTTGCAATGACTTCTGCAATTCGTTCGTGTGCACCCGCTCATTGGCTAAGGAGCGCTCTATTTTTTGAAGACGTGCACTCATGTCTTCATTATCGCTCGACTCGATTTCGTTTTCCAGATCACGCGCTTCGAAAGCATCATCATCTTCAATGCCTATTGAATATTTTAATTTTTTTCATTTACATGCATTAGGGTGCCCCAAGAAAAAAAAGGTGCCGCTTCCCCAAGCGCAACAGACTATTGGGTATTTTTATGCCCGAAAGCAAAATTGCTATTTCGTCTGAAGTCGATGTCTATATTTTAATTAACTCTAATGTGTGGGCGCTGATGGAACATCTCTGATAGTTAAATTGTTCAAGTAAATCCACTAACGGTGGCGGTAGAAAAAGGGGCGTTTGACAAATAGATTTGCATCAACGTTTTTAAAAACTGTTCTAATAAATTCAAAAGAATTAATTTTTTTCGACAACTTTTTTATTATGAAAATTTGTTTTAATTTTTCATCCGATTTTTCATGGAAAATATTTGTCTGATTTGTTTTGGGCTAAAATATTTCAACATGGAGCAGAATTCATGTAAATCTCTAAGAACCAATTTCAGATGAGCAAATTTAAGTGCCGATCGATGATTAAAAAATATCGAATTTCAAATCAAATATTTAAACTGTATTTAAATGTCCAATGTCGGCTATTCAAATATGGAGAAAGTAATCATGATTTTGAATACGAATTCATAACACGGCCAACAAAAGGAAGAGCTTTCAAGAGCTTTAGAATCAGTCATTCAAATTATTCAATTATGAAAACTATCAAAAAACGAATTTTTCAAATTTATAGCTTTTGTAGTAGAATAACGATACAATGAGGCATTTTCTGAACAGCAAAAAGGGAAAGATTCAGGGGCCGTTTTCTCAAGTAACTTGTAACTTTAACGCTCACTTTATATTTAAAGATTGCATTAAAATTTATGATTGTGTCTAAAGTAAAGCATTTTACTATCTAAAACGGATTGATTTAGACATTGCTTTACTTTTAATCCAATTTTTAAATATAAAGTTAGCTTTAAACTTTAAGTTTACTTCAGAAAATGGCCCTAAATGTGGCACTATTATCCCAAAATTCGGTTCCGCAAACATTAGTCACAAAACCAATTTTTGACATTCATACGAACTTCTTAAAAAATTGTCTTATTGTAGGTCTTAATAAGCCTGTCAAAGTATGTTTCCAATTCTATCAACGAAAACATAAAAGATGTGTTCAGATTGGATTAAAGGTGGAATTTATTCTTTTCAACATTTCAATCCACTTACATTTCTCCAATAATTTCCACATTTTCGAACATTGGACAGATAAATTTAGATACTAAGGGGCAACTATTTAGTACAAAATTTAAATTAATTTGATAAAATGAAGTAAAATTGGTAGTTTTGAATACAAGTTTAAAGGCTTAAGGTTAAAAAAATCTAATTGTGTACCTCGTTATCTAACAGACCAATATTCTAGCTTTAATTCTATACTGGTCAAAAGATTATACTCCAAGTCTATATCTTTCTAGAGGAAATAAAAAATGCCGAAAATAACTTAACGGGCAGTTTCTGATTCTACGGAAGAAGTTATATAAGAACCAGTGATCATTGCCACAAGAAGTTGTTGAAATTTTGTTGAGCTGTGTAATTAACTTAAATGTCATCTAACTTTTGACCTAAATTGGGCCTTACTTATACTATGTACGCATGTTTTTTTTTATTTTTCAGACAAACTTCTGGGAAAGAAGTTTAGCGAATGAATTTTTTTTCACGAAAAATGCGATGTCTTGGCATATTTTTAACGCCGTACCGCTCAAGGGTAATGCTAGATGAAGGCTAAATATTTTGGTGGGAAGTCATAAAATCGAACCGATTTTAATTCGCTAGGGGAAGGAGAATCGATTTTTCTTTGTATGGGGCTTGAGGAAATCTAATGTACATATGTACATATATGCGCTCATGCATATGAATCTTACCATTTTTTTTGCAGCTTTGTTGATCCGGTTGTAGAACGAAACCTTCACGGCATTTGCAAAAGTATGAGCCAACTGTGTTGATGCACGTCTGGTCGCAGGGTTTCTCCTCTTCGCACTCATTTACATCGTGCTCGCAGAACTGCCCTGTGAACCCCAGTGAGCAACTGCAGACATCAGGAGCTGTGCAGGTGCCCCCATTTTGGCAAGGATTTGTGCAAACCGCTATCCACATAAAATGGAAGAATCACAGTACTCCGCAATAAAAAATAAATAAATACTCATCAGTGCTTACGTTTTAGGCAAGAGTCCGACTGTGGCAGTTCACGCTCCCAACCGTTGCAGCAATCGTATGTGACCTGTTGCGCTGATTTGTGGCGTATTACATCCCGAAAGGCCTGCTCGTGGACAAGCTGTACCCTCGTGCACATCTGGTTTGGGTTCTGTGTCTGCACCTGAACAGCGCTGCATGGCGTATTCACATGCTTCCAGATTGGTCTAGCGTAGACTTCAGTTGTCTTCACGGGCATGGTGATGGTACGCTGTTGCACGCAGATATGGCGTCTGCAATTAAAATGAAGCATGAGCAAAATGTACGTACACACATATGTCCATATGTTTATGTACATATATGTATGCATGCATGTATGTATAAAAATTAGTTGACAGGCAGGCCTATTTATTACTATTCATACACTACTTGGAGCCTTTAATATTACAAATGTAGCTGCTAAGGGCGTTCATTGTTCAAGTTGCTTTTATTAGAGGAAAAAACCTCGAAGATATGTGAGAAGTTATACCTAGAAACGCACAGGTCCACAAGGCTAACGCATAGTCCTTCCTCTTGTTCTATGTACAACTCTTGAGAGTGGATGCCTGTATTAGCTTCTTATCCTCCACATTGCCCCCTGCGATGGGTCTTGCTGTAAATACTACATTACCTTCCTTTAATATAAATTTTATCTTAAATATAAATAAGCACAATGAGCTTTTAGCCTATATTCGGAGCCTGAATTAACGGTTGAGTATATGTATGTATGTATGTACATAAGCTCACTTCATTAAGACTAGGCAGACTGCAAACAAACGAAAGCTTTCAAAGGTAAAAAGAAAGAAACTACGCTTACATAACAGTCAACAACAGGCGAAATTCGCCAGTGTACCAGGTGAAAAAATTTATGTCACCGATTTCGTTGAAACTTTACTAAATTGTTGTCATTCATACAAGTAATCAATGTTATGAAGGATTTTTCTTTATCTTTTTTTCTTTTGAAGTTATGCGAGTTCGAATTTTTACGTTTTTGCATTTTTTCTTAAAATCACGAGTTTGCTTAAAATTCGTAAATTACGTCTAACTTACAATTGAGTATCCAAAATAAGTGACCTCATAGGGTTTTTCCCGCTCTTTCCGATAATGACAATAATTTTTTCATAATAATATTTTTTTTTGCACAAATATTGCAAAAAAAAAAAATATTTTTGAATTTTTTAAACAATGCATGGTTTCGAATTTTTTTCAAAATAGCTCATTTCGATAGCTTATTTTCTAAGCTTCGCAACAATATATAAATTGTTATGGGATCGACATGTGGAACAGAAGTTTGTCCTATCAGAATGCTTGCTAGCCTAACTATTGAGGTACTACTGTAAGAACTGTTTGATTGGAATTTCAGTTGTAATTTAAATTCTTTAAACGTTCACAATTTTCAAAGACAATAGTTTGTGAGGAAGCATTAATTATGTGAAGTAGTGAATATGGCAGAAAGAGTGAAATTTTCATCGCATTGCGTTAATCCTTATAACCTCAAATTTCAAATTTGTGTTCATTCATACTTTTCTCAGTATTTATGAATGTTTGTGAAAATATATGTACCTTAGATAGTACATTTACTTATGATATCTCTCTTCAAATAAATATTTCTTATGATGTTATAATCTTGTTCACCTTATTTTGTATGTAATCTTGGATCTACTACGTGTAATTGCACCCAGTGGTGCAGTAGTTCCTCAATAGTTAGGCTAGCAAGCATTCTGATAGGAAAAACTTCTGTTCCACATGTCGGACCCATAACAATTTATATATTGTTGCGAAACTTAGAAAATAAGCTATCGAAATGAGCTATTTTGAAAAAAAAATCGAAACCATACATTGTTTAAAAAATTCAAAAATAATTTTTTTTTGCAAAATTTGTGCAAAAAAAATATTCTTATAAAAAAATTGCTGTCATTATCGGAAAGCGAGGGGAAAATCCTATGAGGTCACTTATTTTGGATACTCAATTGTAAGTTAGACGTAAGTTACGATTTTTAGGAAAACTCGTGATTTTAAGAAAAGATGCAAAAACGTAAAAATTCGAACTCTCATAACTTTAAAAGTAAAAGAGATAAAAAAAATTTCCTTCATAACATTGATTACTTGCATCAATAACAACAATTTAGTAAAGTTTCAACGAAATCGGTGACATAAATTTTTTCACCTGGTACAATCGGACATACATACATATTAGACTCCAGCGCAATTCCATTTAAACGGCCCAACAAGACATCCGATCGCCGCGCAAATACTTTCCATCCCCTACTTTCATCGTTCGGGTCAATTGTGAGTAAGCATAAACCAGTTTCAGCAAGCGTACGTAAACTACCGATCAATAGCAACACGCGTAGAGTATTTACTTTGCCTTCCGCAACTACTGCGAGTAAAAGGTATTTGACAGTAGAGTACTCTACTGGTAGTACTTGAGTATTTTCGAAGAAAACATACATTTGTGGCAAGAATGATAGAAGAATTTTCTGGATCGC
>NW_016162660.1:36462-41509 GCF_001687245.7 Rhagoletis zephyria
CATGAAATGATTTCGTGGAATGACCTTCGCATAAGCTTAGTAGTTTTATGCATGTATGTATTTATTTTTGTAGACATTCTAGGCAAACTCAATTTTCGAGAATTAAAGCATATCGTCGCTTGGCGTGCAAATGGAATCGTACCTATAAACAGATACCCAAAATAATTATTATCCTAATATTTTGGATCAAAAACTTCACCTTTTTTTAAGAGATTTTTTTTTTTCGTTTCTGTGTAATAATTAGTTACGAGAAATATCTTTTTTCGTGGTGTGGGACGATTATTTTCAGATGGAGATTATTTACATCTTTTCATAAAAATTATGTGGGACTTTCTCTCTTTAGGGACGTTTATTTCAAGACGGAAATGATTTATGTCTCAGGAGACAAAAACACTTTTCCATTGTTCAGTAATAGTTATACAGCAATATCTAGTTAATTTTATTTCTTATAATCGTTATGGTCTCTGCTTATAAGTTAGTTAGAAAATTTCACCAAAGTGCAAAGAAACTTATTTTCTTCAAACTTTTGAATGGTTTTGTAAGCGATCTTACTAAATATGAGCTTGAAAACACCGCATTAACTCCTCCAAAATAATAAATACATTCTAATATTCTTTTTTATGTATTTATTTTTATTTAAACTAACTTACATACAATATCTCTTGCGGGCGCTTTGGCTGAATGCTTAGAGGGTGGTGCGTACGACTACTACGTAGAAAAAGTTTTTTCTAACAGCGGTCGCACATGCGCAGTCAATGGCAAACACCCGAATGTATTGCTGCCTTGAAAAGGCTTCTCATAAAAGCCATTGGCCGCTCGAAGGCAGCGTAAAATTGAAGGTCCCTCTAATTGTGTTATTCTCTCATTTATCCAGTAACCACAAACAAATATTCAAGAAAATTAAAAATTATGTTTTTGAGAAAATTTTGTCTTTGTTTTTTTCCGAAAACGGGCGCCAGTAATATAGAGCATCAAAAACACTTCTACAATCAATTGAAAAATATTGATTTTTAAAAAACTAGAATGATTTGAAAAAAAAAAAAAATTGTCAGGCGTTTTTCTCTAAAACCACACTTTGCCCTAAAATTTTCAGTTGCTCGTAACTCTGCGATTGTTTTTTTTTTTGTTTTGCAAAAACATTTATTTGTCCTAGAAAACATGAAAATTCGTATTAAACTTGATTTCGAATTTTGAGCCCATTCACGCTGCATGAATTGAAATAGAATCAGCCACCCAATATGACATAAAACACCAATCCTCTTACATATATTTTTCTCTGCTTTGAAGCGCAAATCCTCCAATATTCTTCTTGAAGAATCGTGGGCTAATTGTTTGGCGATAAAAATACGACCATTTTCAGTTTTTTAAGAATGTTTTCCATTTACGTATCATCTAAATGCTGGTTTGGTAATTTCATTCCATTCAAAGCGGGAAGAAATACACGTCTATATACATACGTACATATAGATATGTATGTATGTACACTCGAGTGGCCTTTTTTGGTCGATTTTCGAAAACCGAAAGTTTTCGCACGAAAAAAACATGAGGTTGGCAAGGAAAATAAATATGAAATTTATTTTTTTCCGGATCCGGAAATTCCGAGTGGTTCCGGGTTGATCATTTTGATTTTTAATAGGAAATATGTTGGAAATGAAATTATTATTTTAAATTTTCAGCTTTTACGACCATGAAACCCAATTTTTTTTTATTTCTGAACTGTTTTTTATTGAAAACTGAATACATTTACGTTTTTAAAGTGCTCAAAAAGTCTGACGTTGATTGAAAAACCATGGTACACGATAATATTAAAGCTGAGAAAAATATGAAACCATCATTTATATCATTTAATATCTAATAATAATAATATTTAATATCATTTTAAATAAAGTATAATGTAGAATTTTTCTTATATATACTCAAAAAAAAAAAAGAAATGCAAAATAAAAGAAATTGGTGTAATTTCGACTTTTTGGTCGAAAAAGCTCAACCCGGAACCTCTAGGAATCACCTGAAGGCTTTTAAACTAATTACGTATTTATTTATATCCCCAACCTCACATTATTCTGTGCGACAACTTTTGGATTCATGCATTTCAAATTTTTCATACAACAAAAAGGCCACTCTAATGTACACATATACATATTTACAGTTGGATATTAGGATCTTTATAGGGTAAACATTTGTTATGAACTAACTATGATATAAAGGCTCGTGGGCTTGCAGGTGTATGCATTAGCTTTTGTTATGGAAGTCCAAATATACATATGTATATGTATGTATGTACATATGTACATATATACACAGTTTAGGGGAACAATTTTCTAAGATCTTTTAATAACTACCTGCCTTATGAATCGAATAAAGATGCATAACACTGCAATCAAGAGTCTGTGGACATAAAGAAAAGATTAATCAACATTTAAATTCATACAAAAGATTTTTATTTCCACATATTTATGTACATCAATACTGACCAAAGACGTGCATGCACACTCCTCGTCATTTGAATAGCGCAGCACCCTTTTGTGCCTTAGTATTTACAGTTTCCCTTTTGTTTATTTAATATTCACTAATTTTTTATAAAAATATAACATATTCTACGTGCTATTCAAATGACCTGCAGAGAATAAGTTAAAAATATTTAAAAAAAATTCGGATATGCAAGTTTGTAGCCCATTCTATTTTAGTATAATAAAGAGCAAGTTTCAAGTGGCTGTTAAATAGCGTTGATTTTTGAAAATTGTTTCGTTCACAGTGCTGCTCATTTTCTTCCACACAATGTATGCTCGATAGAATTTTTTTTTATGGAAGAAAATGCACAGCACCGTCGTCAAAAAAAAAAGATTATCAAAAATAATATTTCTAAAAGTGTTATTAACTTATTCCCAGCAGGTCATTGGGGCAGCGCGCCCCTATGTTGACATTTTTTAATCGAATAAAATTTTAAAACGAATTTACCTCTAGAATACGCTATATTTTTATAAAAAATTTATGAATATAAAATAAACAGTGGAAAACTGTAAATACCAAGGATCAAAAAGGATGCGCTATTCAAGTGACGAAGAGTGTATGTATACTTAATGCTCCAACTTAACGAAGTGCAATGCATTCAACGAAATGAAGAAAAATGTCAACAAAAGAAAGCAACGAGTAAATTGCGGAGCCCCAACGAATTAGCATACCGGCCAGTTCTGTATACATACCGTCGTTTAAAGTACAAAACCGCGTATCGTCGTTCGTCGTTCTGCAAAACTGCGTAACTGACATTTTTTGCCAAAAATGGGATTGGCTCACACAAGCTCTTGGCTCGAGCCTTATCCTGTCGTCCTGAAATACACCAAACAGAAATGCGATTTCTTTATAAAAAATATAATCATTTTGAAATACGAGTATTTTTACTCTCTAGAAAATAATTTATGTAACCTCACATATGCGGTTTTGCATTTTGTTTATACGCGGTTTTGTACTTTAAACGACAATACGCATTGACGAACTGCATAGCCACTGCAACGAATTTACCACTGCAGATGCCGTTACCATTAAAATATGCGCTATAGATTTCCGATATTCAGATGTATACTTAGATAGCAATTGTCATGTTGATTAGGCCGTCAGTGCTTCAAAATACGACCGTAAGCCAAAAGAAGTAGTCCCCAAAAGGTCCAACAATGCAACAAGTATTGTAGACTCTGCCGTATTTACATATGTATGAACGTATGTATGTATGTATGCAAATGTATGGATCGCAGTGTTGTTTTTTTGGTATTACTTTTGTTACATACATATATGGCAGCGGTTAAAATTAAGCTACTACTAAAGTGGAAGCAAAAAACAATTAAATTTACATTTATTTGGTATAAATTTCATTTATTGTATTTGATGAAGTGAGAAGTTTTAGTCTACACTTACTACGGCGTAGCCTAAAGTCTCGTCGCCACATCAAAGGTGTTGAGAAACATTAGGGCCCAAGACATTTTTTTTTGTGAAATTCGATATTCCTACCACTTGGCTTTGGCGATAGAAGATGCCTGGATTAGTACAAGGCTGCAATCGATAAAACAGCTTAAGTCTACTTAATGTACATACACACATACGTATTTCGATTAAACATTTGCTTCTTGTCAAAAGTAAAAAACGAGCTCAGCCGAAGATAGAAGACGGTCCCGGATGCTAAACTCTTAAATTCATACATATCTTTAACAACCGCTATGACCGATGCTTGCATTCACTGTTTTATGTTGCAACAACGGATGGGCAAGATATCTCAGCGTCTACCTACCTTACCTGCCTCAATTCTATTTATTTTCATTCACAGACACATGTGTGTATGTTCGTACATGGGTACTGGTTGTGGACAAAGTTCGGAGGTCGGTGACTGTAACGGATTGAATGTACGTAAAATTTTAGTGTAGCTTTTAAATTATTTAAGTGGTATCCATTAACCTAATTTGAGTGGGATATCAAATGGTTTGCCAATGAATGTTGAACGGAAGGTGCTGTGCTTGCACTACCTAACTATGTAGTATGTATACAGAAGCTTTAAAGCTTTTAGCAGACAACAACCAGGGATAACACATATTAAGTATAGTATGTAGCATCAGACTGTTTGGATAAAACTCCTCAAAATCTCCGGCGCCTAATAAATTACGTATGCAGTAATATTTAATAGCAATTACGGTTATCCTCGCCCAAATTTCTCTGGAATATGGAGAGATTGGGAAGTTTAATGAGAACAAATTTTTTTAGGCGAGTAAGGGTCTACTTTCGCAGTTTCTACCCAGGCTAAGCATAGCGCTTGCTCGTTGGTTGCAGATAGAATAAGGTTTGGTTTCCTATGGGGTGGGGCAGGGTTAGTACTTAAGGGCCTCGTCGGACCGGAGCAGAGCCAGCGATGTAAAAAAAAGTCAACTCATTAAAGTTCTTTGGGTCCTTCAGACTTAAGAATATCGCATTTTAGCTTTGCTGCCGCCCTTTCATATCGTCTCCACATCATTCCTACCACTTTTCAGTCAGCTGCGCGCACAAATTACTAAAGTCATGTCAGTCA
>NW_016162661.1:0-41509 GCF_001687245.7 Rhagoletis zephyria
TTTTTTTTTATATTCAGTTTAATGCTCGTTGCTTGCATGCGATAGCTGCCGCACAAGCGTGATAAGCACTCGATTCTGATGTGTCAAGAAATTTCGTTGAATGCATTCTTTTCCTCAATTTATTCTCGTAATAACAACGACTTTCACTTGCGTTAAGGGTCATTTATCAATACGCGCGGATGTATGTATGCACATTAGACCGTATCACGGAAAAAAAGTTCGCGTACATAACTGAGTCTAAAGTATTTTTGGAAGACAATTTCGAAAATATATATATATTTTTTTTTTCGCCAACGTTGGGGGAAGGAAGACAATCGTTTGGCTATAATTTCAAACTGCAATAAGATTAAAAGGTTACAGTGGAATGTAGGGGATGGCGGGGTTGGCTGTGCATGATTAATGTTAAGATTTATATCAAAATTAATTGAAAGACTACTGAGAAAGACTAGACATACTGAGGTGGGGCTAAGATTGAGTTTGGGATTGGGATTAGGGTTAAGATTGAGATTAAGATTAAAAATCAAATTAAGATTAGGGTTAAGATTAAGATTAAGAATCCAACTAAGATGACGATTAAGATTGAAATTTAGATTAAGATTAAGATCAAAATTAAATTTAAGATTAAGATTAAGATCGAGATTAAAATTAAGAACTACGATTCTTATGTGTAAAAATACTCATATAATATGTATGAAAAATGTAAAAAGGCCATACAAATTTTTGGTTTTTTAAAGTGCCTTGAAAAATACTTTAGACTCAGGAGTGTATGGCGAGCTTTTTATTGTATTGGTGCTTGTAAGGTGCTACGGTCTAATGTACATACATACATACATATAAAATACAAACATACTACATACAAACATTGCTACCGTTTCTGACTTTAAGGCGGTGCAGGCGATGCGTTCAATGAATCACTAGTAGTTTGCAATTAATGTAATTAAGCTGAAACACACAATTTATAATGACGTATCATTTAGTCACGGAGCCACACAACAAAAAAAAAAAAAAAAACATCTTATGACACTTCAACACGTTTTTAAGAGTTTAAGGAAATGCATCTAACTTAAATATTGTACTCGTATTACACAATTTCAGAATAATTAACATTTATTAAAATTAAAAAATATTTTTGCTGACCTCTAAACACATTACTTTTTAGTTATTCACATCTAATTGAATTAATGTAGTAATATTTTCCTAGGAGGCAGCGTAAAAGTGCTGGCTCTACCAGTTGTATGAAAACAGAAAGACGCGCACCTTTGTCGGAGGAGAAGCTCTGTTAAACTCTTAGCTTCTTCTTCTTATTTAGCACCATGACCATTTGTCGGCTTGGGACGAGACAAAGAACACTTCGGCAATTTTTTCTGTTTTGCAAAGTTCTCTCAATTGTTCACACCAGATGGTAATATGACTAGGAAAGAATGTTACTCATACGCCATGTACTATGAATTATTCGTAATCTCATAGAAACAAGTTATTATTATTACGCATTTGCATTTGACCATTCACAACTTTATTTATAAATCAAATTTGTTTGTTAATAGCTTGATATTTTTGAAAAGAAAAGGCTTTAAGAATTCATAAAAGAATCTTTTATTTTAAAATTTTTTTTGTTAAAATTTTTTTATTCACAGTGCAAATTTAAAATTAAAATATAATGCGAAAATGACCTGATCTAGAACACGGTATACAAATGACCTTCAATGGGATGAAGTTTTCACTTTTTTCTCTTTTTTGAAAATAGTATGCAGCGAACTTTTTAAAATTTTTAACCAAACATTTTTGTTGCTCTTACGTCAAGGAAGCCATTTCCATGGTCGCTGGAACGGAAAAAGGCATTTAATTTTTTTTATGAATTCATAACATGCTTTTTTTAGGTAAAAAATACAAAAAATCTAAATTTCCACATTTGAAGGTCAAGTAATTTTTTATTCAGTGTGAAAAAAAAAATTTATTTTTTATATTTTTTTGTCCTAAATAAGGATGTATCTAAAGAACTCTTAAATTCTCTTTAAGAAGAGCAAAAATGTGTATTTAAAACTTATTAAAAAGTTCACTTCATACTATTTTCAAATCAAAAAAGGAAAAAAATTGAAAAGTTCCTTGCTTTGAAGGTCATTTGAAAGGTCAAGGTAATTTTTTTATCCAACGAAACTATTTTTCCTGAATTCTCCATCTTAAGCCTTAAACCGCTTTTGAGTTCTTTTCGCTAGCGGTTCTCATTCTAGAGATATTAGAATTTGTCACGCAAAAAGTTCAATTTTCACACTGTGTGATTTAAGGTTCGATAAATTGGCAGTTGTCTCTCTCCCACCGCTCCCTTAGCACTGAAACTGTATTGCTACAAAAAGTTCAATTTTCACACTGTGTGATTTAAGGTTCGATAAATTGGCAGTTGTCTCTCTCCCACCGCTCCCTTAGCACTGAAACTGTATTGCTACTATGCAAATTTTCTTGGAAAATAGTACCTTATTTCTAAAAGAGTAGTATTAGTTTTCGTATAATGTATTTATTTTTATAAATATATAAATCACATTTAACTGAGTGGAATATAAAAAATATGATATTTACATTAAACTCGTAACCAGTGCACGGACTTCGAGAAAATTAATATTGGTAGATTTTACTTACAAAAAAATAGTAGAAATTTGTAGCTTTTTTAAAAGAGACAATATCAGCTAGTTGTTACTCATTACGCTAAAACATTGCGAATTCATAAAAGACTGTGTTACCTACCTGAGCAGATGGATTTTCGACTCGGTGGTTCTTAATGTCAAAGTGATTCTGTAATTCCTACGGGCATTGTGCGTAAAATTTTCAGTGTATGCAAGTGGTTAACTCATTCCATCTAGCCGTGAACTGCCTAATAATATTATCGTCTATGCTGTTGTATAAGTGTTGAAGTGATCTATGAATGTAGTTTGTCTGTTCGAGAGTCAGACTCGTGGTGTTCTTGTCAGTCTCATTTGCTATTTCATTCTGTCGACGGTTAGCCATTTAATGGTTTCGTGGCTTCGAAGGTCGTTTATGGATGAAATTCTATATGAAGTAACTTGCCTTAATTGCGGCCTGACTTTCTATGTAGAGGATTTACTTTTCAGTTGTTTTTCGAGGCCACTACTGCCTGTGCTTCTCGCTCCACTTGAGCTATGCCCAAAGGTTCTTACGGATTTAGCAGCACGGTTTTTTGCAAATAGGTCAGTTGGCGGTAAATTGAGGACTATTTCAAGAGCAACCGTTGGATTGGACCTCAGTGCTCCCGTGAGGCGTTGAACCTACTGAACCACCTGAGGTATGACGACTCTTTTGCGGCTTTCCACCATACCAAAGAGCCATAAAAAAGTATTGGTCTGACTATTTATACCGCTAACTACACATAACAGGCAGCTACAGTTGGATTTCACAAGAGGAAGTTACCATACGGAGAGCTACAATGTTTACACATTGAAAATATAAAATGTATTTTTCAGCTCTTCCGACTATGAAAATTTTTCTTGTGCTGACAAATTACTATAAGCCTCTTTCTTTTATTTTGTTTTTGTTTTATCGTTTACGAGCCTTTCTCTAACTTTGTTCGTAAAATGTACGTTTTCTTGCTGGCTGGTAATGCCGGCTTAAGTTCGGGGTGGTCATATGTTATTAAAAATACATTAAAATATGTTATTTTCCCAATACTCTCTTCCAGAGATCGGATTCCTGGGCTACAATCAAACTTATGTAATTGTTATATTGAGAAAATAATATGCTTTCATGCGTTTCTAATAAGATAAATACCTGACCTGAAGCCAGCATTAAAAAAGGATTGTTTGGTTGTTTAATTTCGCATATTCATCCTTTATTAATATTTAAAACGATTAATTTGACCGACCGATTAAATTTCGCACCAAATCAGCAAAGAAGCAAGTTTTTCACAAAATATTTTAAAACAAAAAGTATCCATAAAAACTGAGTTACATTGACCGATTTAAATAAGTAATATATATAAAAGGAAACACCGGCATTTTTGGTAAGATTTTCAAATGCGAAAATTTAAAAATTTCCGTCAAACCAGAAGAAGACTGTGGTCTCTGAAATCAGCGTACTCGAATTATTAGCCTATTCTTGTACTCCGAGTTTTTAAGGTTTTACAGAGAAGCTGTACACCACGCCATATTAAGCTTATAAAAGGCGCAAACAGCTTTTTTGTAAATTCTGTACAACCGGCAAATCCTGGAGTACGGAAATAGGCTGTATAAATATTTACCACATGTGACCCATCAATGTTCAAACTTTCGGCTATAATGGCAAATATATTTCTGCCAGGAAAAAGCTTCTCAGAAAACCGTTTGCCGTTCGGTGCTATCGTAAAACTGTAGGCGCACTACGCAAATTTGATTTTATTACTAAAAAAATGTACTACTTTAATTTCTAAAATGCAAGCTAGAGTGTAAATAAGATCAAGGTCATATACTGCAAAATTGTACTACTTTCATTCAAAGCGCTCTCGAGAATTATTAAAAAATCGCAACCATGTGTGCGATATAAATTGCTTTTCATACATATGTAAATTTCTTTTCCTGCTTATTACAAATGTTAATTTAGTAAGCAAAATAGATGAGAACTGTGAAATATGTATACTTAGCATTAAATAATGTGTATGTAAGATAATAGCGCACGCTAAATGGCAGCACATGTGTACGTAGATGCACAAATTTATTTACATACATACATACATACATACATATAAATTGTAATGTGTAAAATAAACATTGAAGTATGTTTTGTGAAAAATCACTAGCACTACATATGTACATTCACACATACATACATACTCAGCACATACAGTTTGTCGCTTAAGTCTTTCGTTGTTTGGCAAGTGCGGAAGTGACAGCTAATTGATTGCTGATTTGCACGCGCTTTCAACTAAGTACATATTTTTGTAATAGTTGCAGCAACAGCGTTAATGAATTAGTAAAATTTTTAGCAAAATAAAAAATATGCTTACATAGATATTTGTTGCAGTAAATATGCACTGTGACCAGCAGATCTATTGTGCCCTCCTGTTGCTCGCTCAGTTCTAACTCACATAATAAATTGAGGAGCTTGTATTCTGAATTTCAGCTGCTTGTCTGGAAAACGGCATAAATCATCGGACTACGTACCGAGTTTGTGTAGATGTCTACTTAATATAAAATTAGCTGTTAAAATAATTGTTGGAATTGTAAATAAGCTTTTTTTCCTGGCGCTACGCAGAGGTAGCTTCTTAGCGCTGTCCTCTTTTCTGTGTCAAGCTCTTCTCTGTTGGTGTGTGGTCCTATTGCAAAGAAGGTCCCAGAAAATATTGGTGCCACGGAATGAAGACCCAGGTATTTGTCGCCAAGGTGTTTACTTAGTTTTTCTACACCCTCCAGAACCAATGAAAACTTGAGTCCATGGGAAAGAAAAGCACTAAGTGTGGCCTCCAATCGTATTTTAGCGCTTACAATTTTTTCTTAGTCTATGGCCTCCAATTTGTGGTGTGGTTTGATTAAAATTTTGCTTTGACAGACGTCAGTAATGCGGATTAACGAGCCGCAAGGTCGTGGGTTCGAGTGCCGCGGCCAATACAATTTTCATTTATTTCGTTTTAATTAATTTTTTTAACGTTGCTTTCAGTTAGTTTCTGTTGACTTTTTAGTAAAATCCAACTCTAAAAATTTATTTTACCTAATAGTAAAATAAAAAAATTTGATATAAAATAAAGCAAACGAAAATGAAATAAAGTAAAATAAAATATATGAATCAAACAAAAAATAAAATAAATAAAAAATTGTTGGCAATCGCTCCAACCAAGGAACGAACGTGGCCTCTACAGACTTGTCGCACATAACTCTCACCACTAGGCTACCGTGGACGCCAAACTCGCTTGCTTTGTTTGCTTACTTATACAAAAGATAACAGCTGGCCGTTTTTAACAGTGTTGTCATCATAAATTCACCTGATCCGAATTGATTCCCAAAAATTTCGTGCATTTGTTCGACTGTTTATGCGCATTTGAAGGAGGAAAATGCAGAGTTAATGCAAATAAAGGCTGTTTATGCAAATAAGCGAGCGCTTGATATTAGGACAACTCAGACTAATTGCGATCTTTCTTCTTGATTCAAAATTGCCGGCCGCGATGTCTTCGGGTACTTTAAACCGTTTGTAGTTCAATTATTTAAGTCTTTTTTGTACCTAATAATTCTGGGACATTCCTGAGGATTTCAATATAACGAGATAATTCAACTTCCTGGTGAAGTTTATCGCCCAATTGGGACGATGTTAAACCAAAACGAGAACAGACAGTGAAATTTAAAGAGTATTTTAAAGCTAAAGTAATGAAGAACTCAGGTAAAATAATTTCGATGGATAAAAATAATTTCATTAATCTTTAAATTAACCTTCAAAAGTGCGGCGTTTATAATTTATTTTCTTTTTGACCAGCAAACAATACAATGAACTTTTTACAAGTTTTTTTTTAGATTTTAAACATACAGTCAGCGCCAAAATTATAAATGCCCTAACATTTTAACGATTTTATTTATTTATATTTTCCATACCAAATTTGTCATGTTTTACATTATAAAATATAGCTCATTCAACAGCAAAAACCAGCTAAATCAGTTTTTTTATTTTATACAGAACTCGGGAAAATTCTAGATATACCAAAAAATTTTCATCAAAATTTTCAACTTCTCAATTCGATAGATCTTGTTCATGTGTTATATAAAAGAAAATCAACGGTAATTTTAGGAGACTTGAAACTTCCACCTTATTGTACTAAAATTGAAAGGGCTAGAAATGTGCATAGTCAAAATTTTTCTAAGAAATCGAATTGAAAAGTACAAAATTTTTTGGTATTTCTTGGATTTTCCCGAGTTCTATATGAAAAAGACAAAAAAAATATTCTGCTGGTTATTACTGTTGAATGAACCATGTTTTTACAATTAACTAAGAAATTATGGAATATATAAATAAATAAAATCTTCAAAATGTCAGGGTATTCAGATTTTTGACGCTAACTGTATATTTTGCTGTTCATTGGTGAAGGAAACTATTTGCATGGTCGCAAAAACCGAAAAACACATTTTAAAATTTTTTAAAAAGTTCGTTGTCAAAAAAGGATAATAATTTAAAACTTTACTTTTGAGGGTAATTTTTAAGATCTGGGATTTTTTTACTCAAAAACGGCTTGACCAATTAGAATTATTCGGTTTATAATTTTTTCGATCTAAACTCCAGATGGCTTAAGAGACAAAGGAAAAAGAAAGTTGCCACCTGTTTGAAAATTCGCGATTCATTATATTGATAAAATAAATGAAATGAAAGTTTAGCTTGGAAAATCTTTTTAAAGAGGATTGTCACATGTTTCATAAATTTTATTAAATTAAATTAATGTGATTAATAACATATCATTAGTTCCCAAAATATTTCTGAAGGGCGTTGCCATCGGTTTGAAAACTTTTGTTCAATGCAATTGTTAACGCAAGAATATTAAAAATACCCCAAGTTTTTCATCTTAAATCTTACAAATTGTTTATAATGACTTTTGATAAAATTGTAAAATCAAAACTTAACAGGACAAATTCTACGTTTAGTGGAGCAATTATTTCCTACTACCCTGCAGTGAAAAGCCAAACCAGTTAGAAAAAATACTAGTTCATTAACTAGTATGTGCCTACCAGTTCGACAATTTCGGAGAACTTAGGCGATCAGCGGCATCTGCCTTTGAATTGCCATAGCCAAAAATAAAACGCAATTAATTGCTTTTCTTACAAATGTCGGCTGTGGCGTCACGTGAAGGCTACTGGTTCTGGTTCTGAAATCGCAGGTTCGAGGCCGCTTGGAGGTGGTTAAGATTTTTAAAGTTAAATAAATGTAAGTAAAAATAATTTATTCAATTTATAAATAAATAACAAATTTGAAAATCNTGCAAAAAAACATTTAGGAAGAAATGCTTGTGCTATAAAAACAAAGAAATTAAACAAAAATATTTTTTTATTAAATTTAGGGATTACAATAAACAGCCTAAACAAAAAAATAAATTTATAAGAAATAAAAATAAAATAAAAAATGGAAAATAAAAAAAATTTCCCTGCGCCAGGATTTGAACCTGGGACCTCAGGCTTACCACGCGAGTGCTTTGCTCTGTCGGCCATTTTGACTGCTGGAGCGTCGCGAGCAAAAAGGCACACTTATGCTTTTCGAGGGGCATGAATTGGCAGACTATCTCATCAACTGGTATGATGCTACTAGTATTTATACTAGTAGATGCTGATGCATAGCCTGACAATTGACACCGCAATGTTAAAAATTCCAGTCGCTAACATTAAAAAAGGATAGAACGTGAACTAGTTGGGCTGAAACGCAAACTGGTAGAATTCTAGTTCACAACTAGTAGCTTTCCCTGCAGGGTAGTTAATATATGTATAATATTATAATAAATGATTTTGATTTTTACGTAGTCCTCTTTTTTATATGCATAATATTAACATATAAATCGATTATAATGATTGATTGATTTCATAATACATAATAGCTACAAAGCATTTTAAAAGCATATTTAAATTTAAACTGTAAAATGTTTAGTTTTGTTCGGCATGAACAAAGTTAGTAATTTATTTTCTAATATAATACTTATGAAAATATATTATTAAATCTTATCTGCCCTGTAAGATCCCTAAAATCTTTATAACCGTTATTTTGAATTAACAATTTTTACGATTTTAAAACATTACGGCGCTTGGGAGTCTCCTAAAGCGTGTGTATGACTTGAGATCTGTTACTTAGCATTAACGTATAGGATACCGCTTTCCGATAGGTGAACCAGGCACCGATCTATTCGAATCATATTTATGGTCCGATTTGCCTGGAATTTGGAGGTATGTACGTAGATAGCTTATTGTCTGGAATTAACATATGGGATACTATTTTCTGGTAGGGGATCCAGGGACCCATTTTGCTTTTCAGCGCTATTTTTTCAATGGCCAACGTAACAGTTTTTATGAGTCGCCGCGAAACAAGCTAACATTTTCTAGTGTAAATAAAATAAGATATGTAAATAAATAAATTTTTAAAGCAATTCGCCTTTGAAATCGGTAAATTCGGTGGCTATTAACTTATCAATTTTAAATAATAATTTAATCGTCAGATAAACTTAAGTACAGAAAGTTCCTTAGAAATGTCTGTAGTAAATATAACTAATGATTTAACGATACTTTAAAATAGATAAGTTAACGGCCCTAAGTAAGAAAATTTTTAGGTCAAATGAAAAAAGTATGTAAATTTAAAGAATGGAATTAAATTTGCAGAGCTTTAGAGTATTTAAAAAAGGTGCTTTTAATTTGTGATTGATGAGTCAACAATGTGTACAGCCTTCCAAACAAAATATTTTACATGGGCAGTTGTAACTTCCTTAGCCATTATAAGTAAGCACTAAAATGCAGCATTGAATCCAATAACAAACATGAATCCCATTCCAAGGCGGTGATTTACATTTCCGTTTAGATTTTAACACCCACTATTATGTATTAAGTACATATCTAAATATAAGGCGTTTAAATACGGAAGTATGTATATATTTTCCACCAAATTCTTTGTTCGAATGCAGCAGCTATTATTGCTAATCAGAATATAAATTGCAAGCTGTGCTATTTAAGAGAAAAAAAAGCGAAACAATCAAAATTGATTTTAGTGCGATAAAACTAGTTCAGCAAATAAAATGAATAAATGTAAATACATATATACATATATGCATGAACATATTTCATGCTTTCGTTTATTGCATATTAACGACCTAAATATGTGTTAAATTATGCGATCTTTTTTTATCAACTTCTTTATATCAGCTACTTATTGCATATTAATTAATACATATTACACGTTGTGTGCGTGAATAATTGGAAGCAATAACAAAAAACTTATTTTCGAAGCCAGTTCATATTTGGCGGCGTGAAAATTTAATAATATGTATGTATATGTATGTGTATGAAAAAACTCGTTCTATTCCTCAACATGCTGTCATGTTGCCTATATACATTTAGTATAGTTTGCTTCGAATTTTTTATCCCTTCTAAAAAGTAGTCACGAGTAACACACACACACAGAAACACAGAAAAATACCGGAAAAATGCTAAAGCATCCCGAAGGATACTACACGAAGATTCCCGAAAAGTTAAAAAAAAAATTAAAAGAGCACCGAAAAAATCCCCAAGATTCTTAACAAACTGTCTAAAATTAACGCACAAAAAATTCCGTAAAGCTCGGAAATGAGTTTAAAAAAATTCCGAAAAATAAGTAAAGTCGGAATTTGAATGCTGTCAACCCCTAGAAATGCTGTATATCGAAAAATATACCTCTTTTTTATTTTGAAATCAAAGAATATTTAGAGGCTGCTCAAAGCGCTTAAGTGGTCCAAACTTTTCGTAGGAATGGTATGGAATTCTTGAAAATCAATATTTTTCGATCGGAAAAGTATGGTTCTCTTCAGGAGGCTTCCAATAACAATACCCTATTTTTTATTTAACCATTTTTTAACGCTAAAAATTTTTTGTTTATCCCCCCTTTTTTGGCATTCTCTGGGGGTTTTGGCGGACCCATAAAGTATAGTTACTGTGAAAAAATTGTTAAATAAATAATTGGGTATTATCACTGGGAATATCGTGAAGATAAGCAGATCGAATTATGTATATTCATTTCCAAGAGTTCTATACCATTTCTACGAAAAATGTGTCTCCCTCATATAAAATACATGAAAATTTTTGAGCGCTTTGAGCGACCTCTACATATATTTTGATTTCATTGATTTCATTTGATGATTTTGATTTGTTCGGTATAGAACAATCGCAGGGGGTGAGAGAATAAAAATTGCGACTTTACTTTATCACATGCATTTTTGGACCATCCTAATGTGCATACATATATCCGCTTGTTAAAGAAACCTATGAGAAGTTGCAGCTCATGGCTTGGATGATCCCTGATGATGAACGGATCTGCTAAAAAACGTTAAAAGTAAATTTTTTCAAAAACCTAAATCTTGAAAATACCATGGATGTCTTTATTTTGCGCGTAGAAGAAAATAAAGGGGTGACATACAAAACTTAAATGTTCAAATTTTAAGAACCACCGTTACGTAATGTGCATTCGACTATAAGCATACAATTTCTAAAACTTGGAATTTTATCTCAATTGTTGTAAAATAAGATATCGCGTTTCGGAGTACTCTCTTAACAATCATGGAGTGAAACGAAGCAAAAATCATCTAAATAATTAATAGAGCCAATGGAGCTATCAAAACTAAAATTTTTCACCGTTAAAACCAGTACTTTCTAGTTGAGATTCCGTTTTTAAATCGAAGATCGATAATTCTAGCCCATTCGATTCGATTTTTTAGTTCCGAATCGATGCAAAAAACTCGACAATCGACATTCGATTTCACCTCAATTGATGCATATTGATCTTCGGTTTGCCCTAGAGAATCTAGAGAAATTTTAAAGAAATTTTAATTGATGATGGTACAAAAAATTAAGGCACTTCCAACAAATAAAAAATTCGAAAAAAATTTAACTATTTTCCTAAGTATGACTAAAAATTTATAATGTTTCTGGTGAATGCTCATATCAAGCTTTTAATATAGAATAACCTTATGTCACATTTTTGTACTTACGGATGGTTAGCTACTTGATAGCTTTTGGATAAATCTGAATATTGAAACCGTTGTGAACACTGTGTTTTCGAAATTACTTACAATAAATGTTGGTAATTTCAATATTGGTCAGACGTTTTTGTTGTAGCGGCACTACCAAGCCCCACCTGTGTCGGTTTGTACTTCAATCGTTGTCGCCAAGCTCAACTAACGGTATGCCCAAGAAACGAGCTGTTCCGACGGGATCGGACCACAGGTGTTAGTTGAGTGCAATTGACCTAACCTCGTTTAGATCGGCGAACCCCAACAATGTTGGTCAGGTCAGGTCGCAGTTTTATTTCGATCTGGTATCTCTACTTTCTAGTCGTCTCTCCAAGGCATGCGAGGCCTACCAAATTCCAATTGTGGTTCTGATCGTTGTGCATTTAATTGTGTTCTTTTTTTTAATTTTCTGAACAGCAGTTATTTGAGCCATTCGTAATCTACGCTGTGGCAACATGAATACTATCTTCTATTTTCAAGCGATAGATATTTTAGTGAAGCGGGTTGCATACAATGTACTATCACGAAAAAATTTACATGACATTGAAATTAAAGCATAATTGGAGAACTTTAATCCCTTCGCTATCTTAAATAAGTAGGTATACAGCAATTAGCTGGTAATCAGTAGCAGCTTAAGCATAATAAAGGTTACATATAACCAATTGGGTTTACTTTTTAATTATACATATTTGACTTTGTAAACCAGCAATTTACTTTTTATTCTTTTTCACATTCAAAGCGCCCTTAAAACAACTGCAAAACTTAAGTGCTTGCAAAGGAAATGTATGTATCAAATATATAATCAGTAAAAGCCAATCAACTTTGTAACCAATAACCTTATTAATAACTCCATTAGCACGGCAAAGCTTATTAAAAATCAATTTGATTGCTTTCAAACCACAAATTCAAAATGTTTTGCCTTCATGCAACTTTAGCTTTTTACTCATTTTTTTCTTTTTCGTTTGCAATAAACGTGTACGTAATTTTGTAAGCCAACGCTAAGAAAGCCAAAAAAAAAACAATAAGAAGAATACCAAGCGATCACGAGGAACAATACCCTCACCGCACAAGGTAAGTGATTGAGAGATGTTTTATAGCTACAAATCAATTACAGAAACATCATATTGTACATATGTATGCATGTATATTTATGTATGTATGTGCATTAGACTGCATCACTCCCCAAACAAAAACAAAAAATGGGTACTGTTTTTCCATTGGAATTATAAAATCTATTATATTTTAAGACGTCCACCAAAATATTTCGGAAAAGTATTAAGATTTAAGCGAGCTGGACCGATTTGAAAATACCTCCCAAAATGGAGTTTTTTAAGAATAAAAATAGTTTCTTAAAGTTTTTTTTTTTTTTTAAATCCCCTCAAATGACAAAACAGTTTAAGCTTAAAAAAATTTAAATAAAGATATTAAAAAAATAAAATTAAAAAAATTAAAATAAAATAAAATAAAATAAACTAAAATAAAATAAAATAAAATAAAATAAAATAAAATAAAATAAAATAAAATAAAATAAAATAAAATAAAAAAATTGAACGGAATCGTAATAATGCTGTTTTTTAACTTTTTTCAAAAATTGGTATAAGAAAAACTTGAATAACTGGACCTAAACTCTTCCGATTTAGACTTGTGGGGTATGATTGGAAAGTTATTTATCATCACCCTTTTTATTTCTTCGATAATAAGCTCATTCAAAGGATGTAAGAGAAAGGTGGGTTGAGGGAACATCATTCAAAGTTGAATTAAGATGTGTTGGTATTTGAAAAAAAAAGATCAATATCCGCAAAAAATAAAAATTAATAAATTAGTTAATTAATACATTTTTTGTCTAAAATGGCAATAATCTTCGAAAGTATTAGTCCTACATAATTTGGTATTTGGACCTTTTTTGTAGGCAATCGAAGTTAGCTAAGAACCAAATTTTTTTAGTACTTGAACATTGATGGACTTGGGCGACCCTTGGATATTGACCAAAAATTTTCACATTTCAAACAGATTTTTTTTTAGAGCATAATGAACCATATTTTTGCTATTACCAATCAAAATTCTTAAAAAGCGGATTTTCGGCCCACGCTAATGTGCATATAAATATTCACATATAATAGTACTTACCTAGGTCGGTATGTTTGGGTTTAGCTTGGTTGACGACTCCAAGTGACAACTCAATCGACTTTAATGTGCAATAAATACATTTATTTTAATCATTCAAATTTGTATATCATATGCTCAATATGATTGAATATATGTATGTACATAGAAGAGTGTATAAATACACAAGTCATTACCATTGTTCACACAATCGATTATATTGCCCCTAGCAAATTTTTGTCAGTCGTTGAGGCAGCCAGCCACCTCTGATGGTTACTATTTTTTGCTAGCCAGCAAAATGGCAATTGCTACTTAAAACTCAATCGCTAGTTCACCAATTTAGTTATCCGCTCATGTTTGTATCTATGTACAAATATGTGCATGTGTATGTATGTATGTATATATGTACATACCCTGCAGGAAATGTTTCTAACTATAAGTTGATTGGGAAAGAAATAAAGGCCACTATTATTTCTATATTTCCTTTGAGGAAAGCTAACTATATTTGTATGGCGATGGCCGCGAGATAGTCAAGGGTGGTTACCTCTGCATTTGATGTAACTAACTTGTAACTAACTACTTTGTGACATAAAATGTCAATAGGAAAAACAAAATACGTTTTTAATTTTTTTTTACTTTTTTATTTTTTACTTTATTTTATTACATTTCATATATGTTTACATATTCTGCTGTAAGTGGTCCCATATTCGAACTCCGTCAGACATAACTTCAAAATGATAATATGAAATTTCGTTTTTCCTTTTATTTGTTCTCAATTGTAAAGTGCAGGATATTTAAATAGAAATTCGTTTAAAGAAAATAATCTCCCGATTGCATCATCAACTAGTTTCAAGTTAGCTTTACGTAGCTAACTGCAAGTTAATTATTTTATAGAAATCAAACGCAAAAACTAACTATTGATATCATTTTTCCTGCAGGGTACGAGCACATGTGCACACTCAATCAACTAACTACATCGTCGTAAAGTTAGTTGGCCTTGAACTTGAAATATGAAACTTGAGATTTATCTGCAACATGCTCAATAGGCGAGACAGTCAGCTACAATGATAAATATGTACTTGTGCACATATAACATCAGTTATGTACATACCTAAATATGTACGAATTTTGTGAGCAACAGGTTACGGATGTGACGTGCCAATAAAAACAAGCATACATACATTTCACCCTAGTTAGATTAAGTCTAATGGAAACGCCGGTTTTCCTCTTTTAAGTAAGCTATGTACATATATCTAACTTGTATATGTATTTCTACTCGTATTTCATCGTCCAAGACGATTTTGCACCCATGGAAACATTTGGCGTTTTCGGAAAGTAGATACCAAATATAGTAATCAGAAAGTGTACCCAATTTTGAAAGTTAAAACTCATTCTCACACTTCCTGAGTGCCAAAGTATTTAAAGAGTGTACACTTGTGAACTCATAGTTATAGAGTCCAGCCCCCTGGAGGCCACAAGTCAAGCACCGTTTGGTCTGTGTTGCCATTACAGGAGCCTGGCGCATCTGCCCAACGAAAGTACTGGGACCTCTAGCCATATTAATTGACAATAAAGCTTGTTGCAGCGCTTTGTCACCAGCGGTCTCAGAGTGGGGTCCTTCAAGGAAGTTTAATGGTTTTAAAACCTCTCTTTGGGAATCTTCAACAAGCCATATATATGTTGGTCCCTTTTATTCCCTCAAATAATAAACTATTTGGTCGTTATTAACGAAAATGTAATGCATTATACAGCGTGGCGACGAATAACTGTTACCCAGTTTTTTTTTTGGAGAAAGTGTCATTTATAGATTTTGTGAAAAAAGTTTTTTATTGTTAATTTTCCAGAGGTTTTATGTTAATTTTATTAATTAGTTTTAAGATTTTAATCCTTATTTACATTTGACAGCAGTGTAAACTTTGGGAAAAAGTACGTGCGGCGCGAAAGTATTTTTCGGGTGTATTTTTTTTTAAGATTTGTATAAAGAAAAGACAAAAAAGAAAAACTATATAGGGTTGGTCGAAAGAATGGCCGCCCTAGTCACTAGTTCCGAGTTTATTCGAGTTTTGAGCACTAGGCCTTTTATTGGACAAAAGGGAAGTATAATGGACTCATAATGGAGGAAATTAGCTTATGGTCAGAGAAGTTATGCAATACATAAATTAACTGATGAAGACTGAACTGAAGTGATTATCGCTGCTAAACCCAAATAAGATTTAAAAACTAATTAATAAAATTTTAGTAAAATTAACAATAAAGTACTTTTTTCGCAAGATCTATAAAGGACCCTTTTTATTCTTCAAAAAACCTGGTTAACAGTTAGTCGTCGCCACCCTGTAAAATAGTTCAAAAAATACTCGAAAAATTGGTTTATTAATTATATCACCAATGCGTTTTTGTGAAATATTTGAATAATTTAACCTGTAGCTTGAACTTATTTTGGTACACCTTGGCCTTGCTAAGAGAACCGACCTACCATATCTAACTAGGGTTAATGGCAAACTCAACAAATGAGTATAATGAGTGGGTATTCCATTCAGTAGAATGAACGTCCACATTTGCACATATACTCGTAGATATGTATTTAATGTACTATACGTATGTAAATATGTACATTTGTAGCATCTAAAACTTTTCGATTGTCTATTAAGTACCATAATCATTGTTTGTTGCCATGTGCCGTTCGGCGCAATTGAACTTTAATCGTTTTTAATTGTTTGCTGTTTTTTGGTCTAATGTAGATAGCATTTTTTATAATTATATTCATAGAAACCTATGTACTTATATGTAGAATTGACAAATTTGAGCCAACAACTTTTATTTATGTCCGCTATATCGCTCAGATACACAAAGGTTCAGGCACCCACATGAACATTAGTCTCCTTCTTCAAAGTGCGGTACATTAGTCATATATCTGTTTAAAAAGTGCATTTATTTTTGTCTCTTTTGTTGATTCTTACAAGCAAATGTCGCCATTTTTGGTACATTGCATTAGATTAGATTATTATTCAGAGGAGAATGCAGGTTACTTAGTTAACAAAAATATATTTTACTCTTACTCTTTCGCTAAATGTTTGGCCGAGCTTCTGCTCCTGTTTGTGGTGTGCTACCATGCAAATACTTTTATCAAAAAAGAACAGAATGTCTTGGGAATGGTAGTACACTACCCGCTGAACCAGACCGACTCTATAAATATAGTCTATTAAAAACAGGCCGTTCATCATCAAACAACAACTTCGTGAATTCTCACGCATTGAATTCCACCATCGAGGACTATTTTCACAATGTTATAGCGCTGTATTTTCATCCAGATATAATAATTTCGCCTAACAGAGCTTCATGGCATACATCTAAACGGTCCTAGGCCTATGAATCACCTTTTCCGAGACCATTATCGCTTTTGGAGCCATCGTAATACCAGATGTGGTTATCTTTCCTTTCTTTCATTGTTCCAGTTGGCTATATTTGGGAAACGACCGTTTTGACTTATTCCTGCTCTATCCATGGTTTTTAGTAGAAACCTTACGTCCGATGGGTTGGCTTGAATCGTTGCTACTACTTTTTCAGACATGTTTCCTAAACATGCTGAAATGACTAGCTAGGCCACTGTGTTATATATTTAAAATTTGTTTTTTTTACAATAAATATCTTTGTCCTCAAAGGCATGAAGGCCTCCAAAATTACCCGAGAGACGCTTCTGTATGTTCTATTCTTATAATTTCTGCTTCTCACTCCATCTTATTTGTACAGTGTGGCGTATGCGGAACATATTTATTTGTATAATAAACATTTTCATTTACTTACGTGCACGTTCAAGCCGGCAATTACGTACTGTGTAGGGGGCGTACAAAATTTTCCAAATACTTAACTTATTTGGCGTAATGTATAATTCATATTTATTAAATCAATCGTCTGGCGTACCATGTGATTTACTCTCCAACAACGTGATCGACGCAAAAGGCGGCATACAAACATATGGACATACAGAATTATTTCAATAATAATTGGGTTCTATTTCACTTCATTAATCATTGCTCAGCACAACTGAAGCGAAGCGGAGGTATTTAAATATTTAACGTATCATAGAAAGGGATGTGAATAAACATTTAACACAAATGATACAGGAAGATATTTAACTACATAAATTGCGAATATTTAAACAACTTAGTAATTTGAGTTGAGAATAGCTAAATGGTTGGCGTAATAGCCACGGCAAGTGGTAGACAAATGTAAGCAATGTAATTGTTAAATACTCGTAATTTATTCTATAATACTCGAGCGTGATTCGACTCATTCTAGGCTTATTGAGTACAAATGGTTTCAAATACAAAGCCGCAACACATTCATATCCATATTATTTATTCCGCGATCTACTTCATCTTAATTTCGGCGACGATCATTGGTGAAAGTTTTTTTTTTTTTTTGAGTGATACCTTGAGTTGTGGCACAAGAAAAGTTACTTTCTGATGCGTTTTAGCGTTACGAAATTAATATCGTTTCTTGGGGATAAAAATATCGTATTGTTTGCCACAAGAAATTGATATTACTAGCTTTGATACACTTAGTGATGGAGCGGTACTCAGTTGAACAACTCGGATATCGGATAGCGGATTGGGTAGAGTAGAAATCACTTTAAGTAATTCGGCCACTGTGCTTCTTAATGAAATTTGTAGAAATGACAGACATTTTAGTGAAGTTCCTTGGACTTGAGTATGTGGATGACATTTGAAAACCCAACGACGACTTTTTATATAAATCTTATTTCTACATTTGTAATAAATTCCTTAAAATGTACATATCGCGCATTTACTTCAATAGTGTCGTAATCCAAAAAAAAAAAATGTACAAAATTAATAATAAAATCTTCCTTTAGCAAAATCTATAAAAAAAACTTTTATTTTTCATAAAAACTCGTGCGACAGTTATTATTTTACACCCTGTATGTAAATTCAAAACTTTAAAGTCGTTTATCTCGACTTTTACTTTTTTGAGTTATTACACTATTGAGGTAAGTGAGCGATATGTACGTACATACATATCTATGTACACTGCCGGAACAAAGTATTAGCACAGCGAATTTTTCACAATATATGCAACAGTTTTTATTCTAATATTTTTCCGTCAATTTTGTATAAAAACTTGGTTCATTCTACAAAAAAAAAACATAAAAATTTAATTCCTAAACTTTGTGCAAAACTGGCGTAAATTCGGCAAGTTGTCAACTTTTTAATCAGATTTTTTAGAATTGGCGGAAAAATATTAGAATAAAAATTGTTGCATATACGTGTTGTGAAAAATTTGCTGTGCCAATACTTTGTACCGGCAGTATATATATACTTACGTGAGTTCACACCAATTTATTACTAAGCCAGTTGCTTAGCAGACAAATTTATTTATGTATTTTAGTAATGATTGTCGATGTAAACAGCCTTTAGGTTCTTCTGAATAAATTTTCAGTCGTGTCTTCTGCATTTAAAATCGGTATTCTCATCACGCACATTTCTGCAATTGTAATCATATTTCAAGGAAAAGGTGTTACTCACCGCGAAGCCGGCTATAATTCGAATCCAGAACGCACAGCAACAACCACAACTGATGGCAAATGGCATGTCAAATGCAATGAACTCGCAAGAAATTTATATTAAGTTTATTTGCCTCTGTGCATCTAATTTGCATTGAATTAATTAAATGCATCAGACGCACGAAAACCTGCTGCCAGGTTTGAAGGAGAAATTCGCTCACACAATGACCGGATATGCTGCTGGCAATATTTAAATGCTTTCACCGCGACAACACAAGGTAACATCATAATATAGTTGGGTAATTTCCAAACAAAGTGTACATGGCAGGTATTTTTTATATATTTTTTAAGATTGGTAAATTTAACCTATGAAAACATTTACTGTGCAGAATATGAAACTGCATTCAAGCTATTCAAAAATTATTATTTTTTCGTATTTTTGAATTTTCGTAAAATATTTTCCTGAATGTCAGTTTTTTCAAAGTAAGCTAAAGGATTAAATAAGTTAAGAAACTGTTAAAGAAAAGTATACTAACCATTAAGCATTGTACTCATTTATCGCACAAGCTAATTTTAAAGCCTTTTCCACCTTCTTCGAGCTGGTTTTCATGGTTTCATGTCATGGTTTTTCTTGGGAGGCAGGCCTTTTGTCTAATCTTTCTTCGGCAACAATTTCCCATATATGCCATTTGAACACTTTTAGAGAATAAATTATTTTTTAAATAGAAAAATAACTTTTTATTTAAAAGTGTTCGCATTTTTTGGTTTTTTTTTTCTGGGTCTTATTTTACGAAAATATAAAATCAAAGAAATCATTGAAACTCCTTAAGCAATACACAGACATTAGTATTTATCTTATTTTTAGTGTTTTCTGTGTACAAAAAAAAATTGGTGACATTCACCAAATATTTAGCCGGACTTACCATGGTGCAATGATAGATTCACTTAAAAACACAAAAAAAAAAATTTTATAAATTTATTTCCTATATCTTTCGATTAACAACTTCTTGCGTTTCTCAACTGCAATGTACTTAGGCAAGCAAAACAGCTAATGGTAATATCACGGCAAATTTAAAAAAAGTGATATTCTGGAAAATTTGGGGGGACAATATTATAACACCGTGCGACAGTCAATTTTACACACGAAAAAATTAATATATTCACAAAACTGGTGGCCAAATATAGTAAAACTGCGTTTTTAGTTTGTCTCCCTGACGTCAGTATTTTTTTTTAAAGGACTTTGAAATTTCTAGAATATGATTGAATAAAAATATTATTCAAAAGATTTGGTGCATTGTAGAATAACAATTAAAAACCAATTAAAAAAATTCTGCAGAATAAAAAAAAATTTATATTTAGGTGCACCAGGACGAATAAGTATTGAAAATGTCCTTTTAAAACTTTATCCTTGAATATCCTTGAAAATTTCCAATATTTATTTTTGAAAAAAAATATATGTCGAGGACTAATATGTTAACTACCACATCCTCGAATTTCGCCCTTCGAACTTTATTAGTTTTAGATAAAAAAATTTTACACTTCTCTTAATAAGATATTAATAGTTACAATATACATATATGAAGATACTGGAATCATTATTATGGAGCCATGTATGCGCTCTAAAAAAACACACTGAACGTATGGTGTACGATTTAAGTACTTTAATTGTTTTGTATATAAGGGCGTAGCCAGCCTTTCACTTAGGGGGCAGGAGTTTATATAAAGGGAAAAAATGTTTTTAATAATTTTTTTTTGTGTGTATATAAATAGAAATTTTTGGGTTTAAGAAAGTATAAGTTTTCTGGTATCCTTGACAGCGATACCAATTTTTTAAAAATTGGTTCGTAATTTTTTTGTTTATAATATTTTTTTTATTGAAGAAAGTTTTTTTTTGATTTTAAGTGTTTTTCTCAAATGCGTACCAGAAAAAAGGGGGTTTAATCGCCTTTACAACGATACCAAATAATAAATATAGCACTTTGTTTGGAAATGACCCACGTGCATACATGCATACATTGTATGTATGTAAGTATGTAAATTTATTGGTACATGTAAAGAAACGTGTGGTAACTTCTCGGTACCGGTTTGATACAATTAGCGCTTTTTGAAGTTCAACGAGTGTAACTCAATCAATGAGCTGCTTGTGACCTTTGCATTTGTGCGATCTGCAGGACCCATATAAATTTAAATATGTCTATCTAATTAATATAAATAAACCATGGATGTTCTTCGAAGAGAATTATGAATTTTATCAATTTATACATTCCGTAATTACTCTTAGATTTTTCTTACGCTAATCACTCTACTCGCCATTAAGCTGGCATACGGCTGATATTTATATAAATTTTTGTTTATGACGATGGAAAATATATCCAAGCAAAAGGAAAATTGCGCACCGAAATTTAATCTACAGTCTAGGCCATAAGTATAAGGCACCTAACAACAACCGTAAAGAAACCCCAACATATAATGATTTTATAGTTTTTGAAAGTGAAACTTAGGTTGTTTATTAGCAAATTATTAAAGTATTAATAAATTAGTACGAAAACCATTAAAATTTGTTCAGTTCACACTTTGATTTCGTCCATAGGAGGTAGATTAGTTGTTATCAAAATTTTAATTTTTTCAATCAGGGTTTTCATAAACTTTTTTTATAGCTTCATAAATTTTAGTATAAACAGCGCAAATTCGAAGTGGCTGTCGGTGTTGTGCACTTTTTTCCATGTAAAAATTTGTAGCTAAAAGGAAATTTTACCAGAGTTGAGCGTTCTTTAGTCGCTCGTTTACTAAAAAAAAATCAATTTATGTTGCTACTCTTTAAATTTCTACTCTACAGCAAATATCCTCGCCAAAAACAACAACAACAAATAATAACCGATTATGTACATACATATACCCATAGAAAGCTAAATTACTATATTTTCGCCAAGTTTTTTTATGATGATTTCTAGCTAGCACGTAATTAGGTACGTTATATGCCAATTAGTGTCAACGCAAATTATTTTAATCGTACACACTTGCATACACATGCAAACGAGCGTACATACGTACATATGTATATACATAATACACAAATAATTTAGTATCGTAGAGGAAGTGCATAAGATGCATTTGCCATTTATGGAATGGGTTAATTAGAAATGTTTAGGTTGAATGGAAGAAAAGCGTGTCAAAATCTTCTAAGCCGCTAGAAAATTTTTTTATAAAATAAAACCACTACGAAACCACTTTTTATTTTACTTTAGCATATATGTAATATGTATGTAGGTATGTACCTATGTATGTACGTACATAAATGTCCAGCCAATTAATGATATCACTCATCCGTTGCAATATGGTGAAGTGTTACATAGAATTCCAATTAACAATAGATAGGTGAAAGGTGATGTGTTTTTGAATGTCGGCATTGAGTACTCTTGCATTCATATTACTCAATTTTATTTTGACGTAGAATACGTCTTACGTTCCGGCTAAAATGTTATTGTTGTAATTTTTACAGCGTCACAGAAACACTATTGCATCAGAAATAGATAACGGAGCGATTTCAAAGAGTTCATTTCTTTAATTTTCGCTGAGCACCGCTTGTACCGCCAACCGAATTTAGCTGCTAGTAAATGCCACGATATTCTCATCTTTCTTGAGTAAAGCTATAAATTTGCCAATATACATAAGTTTCTGGCGTTCTTACCATTCAAAAGCAAAAACAAAGAATTAAGGCGAATTGTATGTTTGTCTCATGTGTTTCTTGGCGTTAATGGCGCTAGCGCTATTCATATCTTGGTATTGGCCGACAACTCCGGCTACGATGTTAACGCAAATGCGCCGCGCAACGCAGTGTTACCCATGCCTAATATGCATATAACCGGGCGTCTTCACATGCTTGAAAGTCTCGCTCGCGTTCTGCTTTTTTCTCTCGCAAGCGGGATAGAGTTTTGTTGACTGGGCATTTGACAGCATACTTTTTGCGTCGTCACGCAAGCGAGATTTTCCAGCACGTGAAGACGGCCGGTAAAGGCCGCAACATTATGTAAGCGCACCTTTGTCTGACGGCCACATACACCCTAAATGCGATATTGCATCTATCCCCGATTGACGAAATTTCTTCCGGCGGCCGTTATTATATAAGTTAGACTCAATAAATATTAAGACGAATGGTAAAACAAACCCAATGCTATTTTTGCAGTGTAAATCATTTTTGATCGTTGATAGAGTGCTAGCATATAAGCCACTAATATATATAATCCTCGAAATTGTTGTTGAGTATGGAATTAATGTCTTAACATTGACATGCGGTCCATATTTTGCGCTAGAATTTCGAAAATTTTCTGTAGACCGGTATCTTCTATTATTTTAAACGAACGGCAATTTCCTATCACCCATTGTGTTAATATTTTTGCGCCCACATGTTTCAAATCAACACTAACTTCTGCCTTCACAGTAGGTACACTTTCTTTTAAATGTTTATAACACTTACGCCGGACTAGGTTAGATGTGCTATATTAATCGAACTTGTATATATTCCAACAAGCCCTGCAGACAACGATATTGTCTAGTTCTGCACCAGCATTAGTCTTAATTTTTCCAAAAATACTCCAAACAATGCTACGTCCCCTTTTGTCGCATATTTGGTAGTGCTTACTCAGAATTTTATACTTAGTTTCCGAAAAATTTAATTGCGTATTGATTGATATAGCTCAATACTTCTGGGCCATTTGAAATGCTCTATACAAAATAATAATATAAACTTAATAAATAAATCAAAATTAAAACAAAGCGTATGTATGCAACAGTATATTTAATTATATGTTATAATTAAAAAATTTCACGAAAAAAAGAAACTTGCGTCTCCTTCTATTTCGACGTCTTATATTTTTGGTACCACATCAACGAATGAACACAAAACAAAGCAAAACAACGGACCGAGCAAGACATTGGAATCATTTGTGCTATTTTTAGCATTTTGTGTTGTCCTCTCTCTTCATTTGTGAAACATCTAAAATATGTGCAAGATAATGAACTCTTGCTGTTAAGTGAATCAAGACCATGTACGGAACCGAATCAAAGCAAACATCGACAATTGCACTGTGTGCAAAGACAATCGAGTCAGCTTGAGCAGATGTTTAGTGTTTATCTTACATGGCTAATCAAATTAGCAAATAACTACATTTTCTGGAAGTTCTGTGTTATTTTCCATTTTTGTGTTTTATAAAATTTGCTTTTGATGTAAACAAACAATAGCTTTTATGATGTATTTTGCTTTTATGACAATTTGACTTTTTGCACATTTATGCCCGGGAAAAAGTCCGGGCCGTTTCGGGCTTTAACCATCCAAAAGAGGAATGTATTCGCTCTCATTTATCTTATTTTCTAGCGTTCTTCCAGATTTAGGCTCTTTGACTTTAAATTATTTCCTAAAAATCGTGGGTTAACTGTAAAAAAAACAGCGGGTAGAGTAGTAGATTTTAAAATTATTCAAAACCCGGTCTAAAACTAATTTCATCGGAGTAGAGTCCGAACGCAGGCGCTAAAACAAGTGAAACACAACAGTGCGGTACACTTAAGGCTCTGTTATGCATACTTGGCATTGCTTGAGAGTTGTCACATAAGGAATCCGTTAAATGAGCTTCGCGTGTAAGCGGTTACCCAACGCACAGCATTACATACGTAAAAGTCTGTTGGTTTTTGATTTCTACGGGGTGATTTTTTTGAGGTTAGGATTTTCATGCATTAGTATTTGACAGATCACGTGGGATTTCAGACATGGTGTCAAAGAGAAAGATGCTCAGTATGCTTTGACATTTCATCATGAATAGACTTACTAACGAGCAACGCTTGCAAATCATTGAATTTTATTACCAAAATCAGTGTTCGGTTCGAAATGTGTTTCGCAAACCCAATTGCTGCGAACGGCGACGAATCGACATTTCACGGTCTTCAGCAACACTCTCAGAAACAGACGCAATATTCTCTTCTGTACGCACTGTACGCATTCGTGTGGTTGGTTTAATGTCCAATAAAGTAAACTGAGTGCGAAACTTGGTCACAATCGCATTAATTGTTTGCTCACTTGGTCGATTATGTAGACCATAAATCGGACGTAAAGCGAACCGAACACTGATTTTGGTAATAAAATTCAATGATTTGCAAGCGTTGCTCGTTAGTAAGTCTATTCATGATGAAATGTCAAAGCATACTGAGCATCTTTCTCTTTGACACCATGTCTGAAATCCCACGTGATCTGTCAAATACTAATGCATGAAAATCCTAACCTCAAAAAAATCACCCGTTACGTAAAAATGGTATAGCAGTGCATGCAATGCCAAGTATGCATAACAGAGCCTTTAAGCGCATATCAGGGATGGAAAATCGAAATTTTAAAAGGGCCTAATGTTCTTTAAATATAGTGCCGAAAAGAAGATGAAAGTGGATCTAAATTAAAATTTCTATATTTTAAACCCTTTTAAGAAATAGTATTTAAAAAAAAACACTGACGAAATATAATTTTTACCACTTAACCAAGTTATTGCAGTAAATCACTTTGATGAATTATTCCTTAGACATACATACTATATACATAAGCTCATATCAAAATAATACAGTATTCTAATTAGGAAGGGGAAATACATCGAAATATAGCTATTCTGACGTGTTTACACATACATCTATCTACCTATATGCGAAATAATGTCAGTGAGACATTTTGACCAGTTTCTCCAATTGGTTAATTTTTTATAGATTTGATATAAAAGTCTAACTCATAATTTAACAAACAAGATATATGTACATATGTTGTTGCAGAAACTTACTTTTTCATCGTTTTGTCAAGAGCTGCTACACAGTATTACTCACGGCCCTTATTTTAATTTGTTAGTGCTTTTAATTTTATACTTTTTATAATTTTTTCATCTATAATGTAGTATGTAGTTTTAATCTATAATGTAATATGTAATTTTTTGTTATATATTGGAATATTACGCTAAGGTTCTATAATTTATGATCGTTCCAAAAGTGCATCCGCGAATGAAAGTGCCAAAAATGGCACTATTGTACCTACTTTTCCATCACTGGCGCATATAGTTTTTTTTCATAATTGGTATAATGAATAATTTTGTTTCAATGTGCTAATAGAACCAAAAAACTAACTTATTTGCTTAGCATTACCTCTAAATTGTTCAAATACACGCTTTATTAAAACCTTAAAACTGTGAAGACAGTTTAATAATACTCCGAAAATAGTCAGCTTATTCACTTAGATGCTCCCTGTGCCAATGTTTCATTCAACTCGTTCCATTCGTTGGCAATTCAACTTGACTTCTCTGCTGTGCTGCTCAGTCTGTCAATTGCTGTTTGACGTTTGATGTTGGTAGTAAAAAATTTCTAAAAAAAGTTCGTCTTGCAAAAATTTTTCGATTCATTTGCATTTTGATTTTAACTTGTATTTGCAATCCGCTTGTTAGAAACCGATTACAAAGGGAACCTGAAACCTGCAAAGAAGTTTAAGCAATATGCAAAATTATCAACGTTAAAAACACAAATAAGTGAAGAACCAAAACGACCTACGCGAAATTGAAATAGAAAAGAGTGAAAACGAATGCTTACAAATATCGAAAATTCAATTGAAATGCGAAAAATCAATTGCCGAGGTTTAACGTAAACATTCGAACAATTAACGAGTTATATTCAATCAGTTTCGAGGCAGAATAGCATCCGAAAGATATAAATACAACGTGTCCACGCCCACATCAGAAGTTTTGATAAAATAATTTGTTTGTGTTTGTCCCGACGTATGTATGCCTGTGTTATGAAGATAGTTCTACCATAGACAAGTATTGCACCACAAATTTGATTTGTGGTCTAACAATTGCATTTGGTAGCTTAATTTTTTCATCCGCCAAACACCAATCTATGCAGGAGACTCATACGCATAACAACAACAAAGGCAATTGAAACAGCAAAAACTGCGCAAGTGACTCAACAGCTGCTACCATTACTTCCAACGATACCAGCTCAGCTTATTATATTTCGTTGTACTACGCTTCACACGCAAAGCTGTCGTTACAAGAGCTTCACAACTGGTGGCGCTACTATTGTCACTCAGTGGCCTTACTGGTTTTTAATACATATTAGTAATGAGATAAATTTGATTACTGGACAACAGTTTCATACATGTCATCATCCCAGTGCCGCACATTATTCCACCGGATCGGTCTTTTCATGGATTGTTTTTAAATACTTACGAACTTCTTAAATTAAATTCAATCTATATATATATATGTATATATATTTGCATATAATGGGATTATACTATAAAAAGTAAAAATTTTAGTTAGTGTTATTTAGGCGTCGGTGCTTGGTAAAATTTAAAATCAACATTAATAAACATACATATATGTAAATGAGTGCAACCATGAGATCTCACGATGGACAGGCGGGTTCAGGCTCACGGGCTAAGTTGAATGCATCCAGCGCACTATTGACCTCGGAGGAAAATGAGAATGTATTCCGGCTGCTAGGAAAGAAGTGCCAGGTGAGTACTTCTACAAATCGGCGAACAATAGATTTATGTAATATGCTTCCTAAAAGAAAAAAAAATCGTAAAAATTACTACAGCACATTTGTATTTACCGTCTTTTAACTAGCTTTAATTTATTTTTTAACCGAGTTCACAAAAAGGGAGAAGGTTATCAATTCGTCGGAATATATATATGGGTCATTCCATACAAAATTTACACCTTAATATTTTTTTGGTTGTGAAATATATATTTTTCACATTCTTTATCGAAAAAAAGAAGACACCTATTATTTTATTTCGTCATGATATTCGAAAAACTCGAAAGAAATTCCGAAATTTTGAACTCACGGAGAAGTATCTTTTTTCAATTGTTTGCAGTTAATAAACTATTTGTCGGAGAAAATCAGTTAAGGTATCAAAATGTGCGTAATTACGTCGGCTTTCCCTCAGAGTGTGAGATAGATTAAAATAGAAATATGTTTGCGCTAAAAAATTACATTTTTTTTATACACTTCATCATGTTTGATTTTTATTTTTTTTAACCTGAACAGTGGTCAAACTTTATAGAGTACGCGGTTAAAAATTTGAGAATGGAAACGCGAAAACTGTAGAAGTTACGAGTTTTTTCATACCTGCATACATAAACTTTAGTATAAACTTTAAGTGCGCAGGTATGAAAAAACTCGTAACCTCTACAGTTTTGGTGTTTCCATTCTCAAATTTTTGAGCTTACTCCATAAAGTTTGAAAACTATTCAGGCTGGATTAAGTTAAAATCAAACATGATGAAGTTAATAAAAAAAAATGCGATTTTTTAATGCAAACAAATTTCTATTTTAATCTATCTCACACCCTCATGGAAAGTCGAGGTAATTACGCACATTTTGATGCCTTAACTGATTTTCTCCGACAAATAATAAAAAACGAAACTTCTCTGTGAGTTCGAAATTTCGGGATTTTTTTTCGAGATTTTGGAATATCATGACGAAATCAAAAAATAGTTGTCTTCTTTTCGATAAAGAATGTAAAAATATATATTTCACCCCAAACAAATATTGAGGTGTAAATTTTGTATGGAATTACCCATATATATATTTTTTATGTATGCTACCACATAACTTTGGACCACGATAAACCATTTCTATAATTCTTTTTTTTTTTTTAAGGAAAGGTGTTACCTCACAGGTGGTCCCATTCTAATTTGGTTTAAATCCCATCGTTGGATTATGAAAAAATTAACGATAATCTTAAATTCTTATATGAGAATTTAAGTTGGTTTTGTTTTTTGCTTACAAATTACTTGTTCTTTAAATAATCAAAAATATCAGGGCCTTCCTATACATAAATACATATGTATGATTTAAAATCTTTAGATGTTTTCTTAAAACTATTTACTTTTAAAAACTATAAACCTGGCTATGTACCCAGTACGGGCGTAGCTCAATCAATTACCTCAGAAAAATTAGTTTGTTTCTACTTATGCCGCAACTAACTTCAAATTGATGTATAATCACCTAGCAGCCTCATTGAGATAAACCAAATGCTTACACTTTTGATACATATCTTTACAAATAGTTCAATATTAGTTGTAAAATCATCTAATCATGAAGTGCAGAACGAAAGCGTAATCAAGTGTTTGACTTTAAAATTCTTTAATCCAAATGCGTTTTAAAGTAGTTGAAATCAAATGCAGAGTCCGATAATTGAGTGATGCCTAGGACATCGCCATGTTAAAGTCAAGAGCTCGTTCAAAGGAATAAAGTCAGTTCTTCAACTAGATGTGGTGGGTAAAAAACTAGTTGAACATCAATATTGAAACTGGTTTCTTTCCGTACTGGGTAGGTACTCAAATCGCAACCGTTGACTTACGATTAAGACCCAAATACGGCGCTTGTATACATTCCGCCATCGTGGACAAAATAAAAACAGTCGATTTGCCTTCTTTGTAATTATTGCATAAAATCGAATGTAAAAAAGCAAAATAAATATAAATGGCTTGGAATGAACACAAACTTAAATAAAAACTAATCCGAGTAAAAGCGAGAGAGCTTTTAAATAAGTAGTGGGTACACTATAGATTGCTACAAAAATGATTTCGACGAAAATAGAGATGGACAAACAAAAAACGAAACAATAAATAAAAGAGGCAACAACAACGATCGCACAAAACATAAACTCAAAAGTGTAACCAGAAAACTACAAATCTGCCCAAATTGGTAGAGATGTAGGAATAGCACGATTTAGGGCAAAAACGTGGTTGCAAAACCCATTGCAGGTAGTAAGCAAAAGAAACTCACACAAAGTAATTAGAAAGTTTTGATACATTTTTGCCTCCACTGCCAACTCAGGCTTCATCTCAGCTATGTAAAGTCAGAATTCAACTCAACACATCTACATTAGCAAAACATCTGTTTGCGAATTACACAAATATCATTCCGCTTAATAATATTTTACAAGTGCTAGCGCAATAATCTTTGGCTTTGCAGTCAGTGCTTGCTAATATTCCAACTATTTGTTCCTTGGTTTTGTTAGTGTAACTGCTGAATATCGCAATAGAAATTTGATACCTTTGCAATTCATAACTGCAACGGTTGTCGGTGACAGCACAAGCGATCTACATAATTGCTATTCTTACAGCATAACACAAATCATAAAGGCTTTCTTCTTCTTATTTGTCACTGCAACCTTTTGTCGGTTTGGGTAGAGACCAAAAAGCTTATTCAATTGCTTCACTCCTGTGAGAATTTGCGCCAGCTGGTTATCCCGAGTGCAGACAGGACCTTCTGCACTTGGTCCTTCCATTGCGTTCGCATTCGTCCTTGCTTTTGTTGTCCACCCATGGGTGCGGAGTCGAAGAATATTCACCGGAGCGTCGTTATCCATGCGTACATTATGTCCAAGCCAGCGCAATCGCAGTATTTTTATGCGCTTAATTATGTCCATGTCGTTTAAACGCTCATACAGTTCGTCATTCCATCTTCTCCGATACCCGTCGTCCACGAAAACTGGGCCTGAGATCTTGCGTAGAATAATTCTCTCAAAAGCCCCCAAAGCCTTCCCATCTTTGTGCGATTTAAAGGCTTTAAGGAGTGCTAAAAATTTGGTATATCTTAGATATAAATCTGTGTCGTTCCTGCCTTAGTAGTGGTTTTCTATACTCCACTGAGTCATGTAACTCAACCTAGTCCGCAAAAATTAGCCTATCATAATATCACAAAATGTTATAAACAGCAATAGTTTTTCATATTCCTCCATAGTTGATCCAAAGAGCAATATGCAGTTTTTTTGCTTTCACTCAATTTTAGTTACCTTAAGTAATCCATTGATGAAGATAATGAAATTTTTGAAAATTATGCTACACCTAACCGTTACAGTACAACAACATATTTTCCAAATGTTGTTCCAGAACACCATTGGCTTGTGACTTGTTTATGTAATTGTTATCTACTTTTCTAAAAAATATATAGCCTTCCGAACAGTTTGCACATGAAATATAAATACCTGATATATCTTATCTACTTATCTATACATATTTATTCATAAACATATGTAAATACATATTTAGAAGGAGCGATGATAAAATAGTGATTGCAGATAATGCGCATTATTTGCTACTTATATGTATGTACAAGGTGTTTTCATAACCAAATACGCCTTTGAAAAGTAAACAAGTAATTTTTAGCAAAAAACCGACTTAAAAAAAAATATATATATATATTTCATGTTCCAATAATCGGATCTAAACCAGATTGGTATGGGACCACCTCTGAGACACTACCTTTGCGATGCAAAATTATCCGATTATCAAAATCTGTTGACGTGGTGCAAAGTTATGCGGTAACATACATAAAAAAAATATATTCCGACGAACTGATAACCTCCTTTTTTGGAAGTCGGTTAATAATAATAAGAGTGTTCGCTATGCAAAAAAAAAACGTGTACAAGTTGGTACCAATTGTTACCAAATCGTGTTCGTTTGGCCAAAAACCCAAAAAAACTTGCAAGGAGAGCGCACAATTTTGACATTTCATTTGGAGGAGAAGTTGCAAATTCGTGCTGGGAAAATTTTTGCCAGCAAGAATTTGCAAGCAGGATTGTGGCACCCAGTTGCATTTTTGTCAACATTAATTTTAATCAACAAGTTCGTTCAATTTAAAAATGAACAATCTCGTTGCGATTTACTAATGAAAGAAGTATGTAAATATGTATTTATTCAATTAATTTAATAAATTCCAAACATTTGAAAGGTACTCGGCTGAAAAAGCTGTATTCGTAATCGGAACGCAGTCGACACCACTGCCGATATAGGAAATCCGACAGTGACTTCCACAAAGAAATTGAAACGTAATTGTAAGAAAATAATATGGATAATGCCCTAAATATTTAATTTGGAAATAGATGAAGGTTTTTCCATAACTAAGTATTCTTTCTTAGAAATCGTTATTAAACATATGCACATATTCATATATCGATGGTATTTCAAAAATGGCCAATGCATTATGTACATATCCATATTACCTTGTGTAGTGGCTATCTATTGAATACATATTGTGTGTATATATTTTAAGTTTGATAAGATAAGTAGGTGAAAAATACCGCATAAAAATATCACCATTATTAGTAGCTCATGCTTATCGCTATTTGAAATTCAAAGATAGGAAATTATTGCGCCGAGTTCTTCGTTTTCTTTACTGGTGACTATGTTGTTAGAATTTTAGCCGCTAAATATAAGAACTTCTTTTTAGTGATACTTTTATGTTTTCATTGAGTCAAATTCTTGGAAAATGTCGAAATTTTTCTTACTTTTAACCTTCTTAAACACATAAATACCAAAGTAAAAGGTTCTAACTAAATAATTAGAAACTTCATAGGAAAATCAAAAAACAGTAAATTCTTTCAGACTTTGAGTATTCGTATGGCGATGCAGAAGATAGCAATTTAATGGAATGTTTAAACAAGCCATTACAAAAAACTACTTAGTATTATTTATTTGTACATATGTCACTCCCCTAAAACTCGTTAAAATCTTAATTGTTACGAAACCAAAGAATACAGTTATTTTTAAAAATTTGGCATGATTCCACCAAATGGTGTTTAAAAGTGTTGAAACTATAGTTTCGTAACCACAAAACAGTCTAGAACATTTGCAAAATCGTTGTTATCGTTATCTACACAAAACGTTTACTTGAGGTATTTGCTAAAATTTGTTTTTAAACCCTTAAGCAGACATGTTTACCGATACCCATGTATGCATGTACTTATGTATGTTTGTACATACATATGTATGTACTGGACACCCTAATTATATACGGTAGGTGTCGGTCATATCATTACCACCTCATTCCAAAGTGATATTGTTTACCACTTAGTATGTTTATGTATTTATTTTTAAGAAATTTACCATTAAAATACCGTTTATTCTCCAAGTGCCGTTTTCTCATGTAGGCTTTTCAATTTATCTGCCCCTTAAACAGATTTTTTCAGAACAAAATTTGTGTTTAGAAGGCAGGTAAATTTTAAAATCTACTTGAGATAACGGCCCTATCAAACCCAATATAAACCCAAGTATAAAACTTTGTGATAAACTTAAGAAATGCAACTAATTTTCATCCAAATTTCAGGGTTTTTCTTATTTATATTTACTTAGGTACATATCAAAGTTTCAAACTATATACAAACTTCAGAAAAAATGCAACAAATTGTTATCAAAATTTCAAACATTTTAATCTGTAATGCGTTTAAAGTTTCTTAAATTATAGGAGTATAAAAAATCGTATGAATGATCTTATAACCACACAAAAATTCACATATGGGCGATTCCAGCGAACAGTCTACCGCGGAAAAAAATAAAAGTCCTATATCTAATTTATTTATGAGCCGATTTGGCTGCTTTTTATAATATATACTTATGTACTGTTTATGTAAGCAAAAATATTTTAGCCAAAAACGGGCTTGTTAGGTTGTTTCATATTAGGCTTGTTTAGTTGGAAAGTACTAAGCCATAGATCTGCAAAAAATAGAACCGGTGGTGACGATGATGTTAAAATAAAAAGTACGTTCGACATAAAATGCATGTTTTCTTCCCGTTAAAAATTCTTTCAAGAACAATATTAACAAACATTTCCAATATGTTTACTAATATCTCTAAATCGCTACTTCAGTTGTAATTTTTTTTCTGAATAAGGAGCCATTTGATTGCTATTCAAATCTAAAAAAAAAAATCTTTTTAATTTGAATTTTGAATTTTTCAATCATATTTTTAACATTTTGTCATACGATTGGAAATACCCATATGGACATATGTACATACATATGTACAGTGCCGCAAACTGCCGAACATAAGGTGATTTTCTTTAATTATTCACAATATTTTTCAAGTTAAAATTCGTTTTTTTGTAAACTCTGTTTCTCTTCATGAGACTACCAATAATAATACCCAATTGTTTATTTTACCATTTTTTAACACCATCGATTTTTGAATTCCTTTTTTTTGGTTTTCAAGGATTCTGTAAAAGATGGTTAATATTAAAAACTGACTTAGTAATTATTTGGGTATTATTATTGAAAGTCTCCTGAAGAGAAACAAAGTTTTCCGATCGAAAACTAATTCTAAATAATTTCTACGAAAAATGGGTTTTTCCCCCACATAAAATACATTGAAAATTTGGGACGCTTTGAGCAACCTGTAAATATTTTTTGATTTCAAAACAAAAAAAAAAAAACGGGGTATAATTACGGTAAAGAACATTCTTAGGGGGTGAGAGCATTAAAATTCGGACAATACTTTTTTTTTGGGCACCCTAATATACTTACTCTGGTAGCCTGATAATTAGAAACGATTTTCATATACAAGTTTTGACCATCTTTGTTTGATTATTAGTTTAGTTTTTTTTTTGGAAAATATAGTGCATGCTACAACGAAAATCATATAACTCAAAGTTTTAAACTTTATACAGGATTTCTAGAAAAAAATCGGGTGTGCAATTTTAGTATAATATTGTGCAAGTTTAGCTCAAAATTCAAATTGAATTTTAAAAATTTTTTTCGCTGACTCCGGTTTAGCAACACCGCCAATACAAGAAATGCCGTTATGCCCTTTTTTAACATTTTCTGAACACAAGTGTTTAGAATAATTCCTAGTTCCCTTGTTGTGTCATCAATACCAATGTTTTTAATTCATTATGGTTCACTATCTCAGAAATAAGATGCTGACCTCGTAATGGATTATTTCCGTCTAGCTTTTGTGTTTTGGCTCCATGCTCCATTTCATGCCTTTTTAAAGTGGTGATGTGAACCGTTTTCAGCTGTCAAAAACATTTACATTTCCTTGAGTTTTATTTATAAGCTTGGATCTTGAGAAAAAAATATGTACCAATGCAAGTGAAGCGGGGTGTATGTCATGAACAATATTTTTATAAAAAGATAAAAAGAAATTTTACCTGAAAAAAACATTGCAAATATTAAAAAAAAAACCTTAAACGGTTGTTTGCGTCACTGTATGTACATAGTTAGTTTAGATTCGTACTAGCATTTGACAGACATTATGGTTATGTAATATTTGCAAAAAAAAAATCAAGTGCATGTCCGATGCTACAGGGTTCAGCTTGGTGCTGATGACCATTGATTGGTCGGCGCGAGTGGACATAGTACATATGACTGCCATTGGCCTTTCATAAGCACCTGTATAAATTAAGGGCTGAGACATATTGATTTTTATGCACTTAAATACTCAAATACTTAAATTTATTTATGTACCTACTTACATACATATCGCCCACGATCTTCAAAAGTGACACAACTCAAAATTACACGTTGGTCATAAAATGCGAAAAACTATTTCTTAGCATATGCTAATCATATGGGCAAGGGAGATTTTACCTTAGGTTTTTTCAACAAATGTATAACAAAAATGTTCTCCAGCTTTTGCTGAAAGGTAAATAAAAGCACTGTGTACATTTTTAGTGCTTAATTTCAAAAATGCCAAATTTTGAGTTGTGTCACTTTGGAAGATCGTGTGCGATATATGCATTTACGAGCAATGTATAGATTTATGTACTTATGTATTCAGGTATGTACATTTGTTTACTGCCAACTGGAAACAATACATAGTACATACATACACTTAAGTACCGCATTAAACTATTTGTGTTCTGTATTCAATTTTTTAAAATGTCGGTCTCTCATTGTTCTCTTTGATGGCTTATATTCAAAACGTTGTTGTTAGCTCTCATATTCCCCTGTTCCACTTTTCGAATACTTGTGAATTGTGTCGCGAGGCTTGCCTTGAAAACATGCGCTTTTACTATTTCATTCACAGCATATGCAATACAAGATATTAGCATATATACAATTTCATATTTGACTGCATATTTAGTATGCTCACATATCAAGCTAAATCACCTGTGAATCTTTTAAAGATGCTAATTTCTCTCATATACATATATGTTTTCACGTAAAGTGTATGTACCTACATATGTATGTATGTATATATTTATGTACATACATATGTGAATTAAGCTTATTGATACACCTACCACAATGTGGGAAATTTGTGTATTTGGCGCTAGATTTAACAAAGTTTTGAGAATCTATGATAATATTTTTTATCAAATTTACTCTTCAGCAGCAAATGCCCCATTACACCGTGACGCGTGTGACATATCGAGCCCTAACCGCCAAAATAACGTAAGCGACATTTTTTTCAAAATTTTCGTTTTGATTCAGAAATATTCCTAGAGCATCTAGATGCATTTCTGCATCAAAAAAAAAGATTTTGAAAAAAATGTCGCTTACGTTATTTTGGCGGTTAGGGCTCGATATACTTAAACTTATATTTTAAGTTTCAAAACATAAGTTATAGTTGAAAATGATTGAAGATTATTATTCTAAGTAAGGTTTAGGTGCTTGGAGTTGTGTTTAAAGAAGAAAAAAACAAGATCTTGAAAATATTCAATCCAAATGAGTAGCAACAATTTGAATGTTGTTGTTGTGGCAGCACCGCTCAACCACCCGGTAGCTTCGATAATATGGTGTTGTGTTCTTTCACCGCCTGATATGAGGCAGCATGTAGCCGTACATAGATCTGCGTTCTGGCATGTTTGTAGATTTCTCCACTGTGTGTCACTCGTTTCTGCTTTGGATAAAGAGCGTAGCAGTATAGGGGAGGTTTCTGGCAGTGAAGAAATTTGACAGAATGCTTTCGATGTTTCCCATTATCGTACAATCATCAAGTTGTAGAGATTAAACAGTGTCGGAGAAATCAAACCGTATTGAGAGAACCCCTGTTAAATTCTACATATACGGCTTGGTCTTGGCGATACGAAATTCGACGAGTCCACATCGTCTTGGCAGAGAGTCGCGCGTTTGACCTTGTCGAATGCCTTCTAGCTTGAAATGCTTAGGGAGGAGTAGTCTTTGCACTGTACGAGTTTCCTGCGTCCGCCTGTCTTAAGAAGGGCAATTATCCTCACAAATTTTCCACATCTCGGGGATGATGTGGGTTGAAAGTGACAAGTTGAAAGCTTTTTCAACATCTTCATAGAGACTCCGTCTGGGCCTATCGCCTTGGATACCTTGGCGCTGTGTGAAATGAATTTCCAGCAGAAGAAGCGCGCGACAACCGTGGATCTCACTTTGTAGTGCTTGCTCTGCTGTTGAGATCCCAGATCTTAAGGTGCTCATTCTATGTTTCCCTAATACGAGGACCAACCTGATAAACCGCAATACAACCTCAGTAAGATACAACGTCTGCAACAAATGATGCTACCTGAAACGCTGCTCAGGGCTTTTGCACCTTCGTAGGTGGTGGACCGTCTTCACTGCAGCTTGCTGCCCAACCGCCCGACAATATCCTGCGCCAATGCCACCGGTAGTAGCCTAACACACACACCGACACATACACCAACGTAACCACCTTTTGTAATACCAGCGATAAGACCACCCGGCCCAAGACCAACACGTCGAGCACCGAATGCACAGCAAGCAGCACATGTATCGCTGCCGAAATAAAAATTTTGTTGCGGCGATCCAGAAGACCAAACTCCGGCTCGAGTCTTCAGAGTCAGGATGAGTTCAACGTCTTCCGAAGAAATAGCCTTCACGGCGCTAGAGGCGGCCTCGCCTTTATAGTGCATAACGCGGTTTAATAACGGCTCATTACCCTCGGAGTTGATTCAAACGACCCATTCATTGAAGTCAAGCTTTGGCAATAAAGTCGAGGGATACTGACCTGGAGATCGCCAACGTCCAATCTGGGCAGTACAATGCTAGCTGAGCAAATAAACGATTTCACGTTCGCCACTATAAACGCGGCGCATCCCCCAGGTCTAGGGTGACTATAACAATAGCTATTGCATTGGATGGCAACCAGTGCTCACGCTCGCATCAGACCATCTGCCCATAGTAGTCGCGATAGACCAGTCGAGGGATTTTATCACATCCGAAAAACGTACGTTTTTAAACACACGAAAACCCGTTACATTTTTTTTAACTCAAGGGATATTTGAAATTTTAGCTGTGACATTAAATGACTATCATCAATAAGAAGAGATTCTCGTCGGAAATTATAGATTCTGTATTTACTTGTATCCTTAGTAGATTTCCGCATTTTTCGCTTTTCCAGCAACTCTTTAAGGTCAGCACGGATTGAAATCTATATAATCTAAAATAGAATCTACTTCTCCAATCTAAATTTGAATGTACATACATACATATAATTACTTTTGTAATCACTTGACTAAACTTTGTTTTGCTAACAATTCAAATAATATTACAAAGTTGCACTTACTGAAAAGCCTTTTAGCACAAGGAGACATGCTGGCGACTCAAATTTTTGGCAATGTTGCAAGTGCACCAATTTCTTTACTAAAAAAGAAAACAACGTTTGCCTGCAAGGTCAGCAATCATACTACATACTACATGCATACATTTGTCCATAACGTTTCGTACAAAATGTACTGCACACACATAGAATCCAAGCTGGCGAAAAACAAGAAACGAACAAAAACGACAAATTTATTGATTTGACAAAATGCAGGTTGTAATGTGGCGCCACATACTCGCAGAAGTAGTAGCACCCTAATGATCTGATTATGGCAACTTAACGTAACTTACATGATCTCACTTAAAAATTCTCTTAAATGGATGTTGCTTATAATTGAACAGCCGAAATTTAATGTAACTTAATGCCACGTCAACATCTGTTTCATTTTGATTTACTAAGTTTAAAAGCTCAGTTAGTCTAGACTTGACTTAATTTAATTAACCGTAAGAAATCATCAATGATTACTCAACACGTCAACTTAAGCCTGGTGCGGAAATATTTTGTTTTTGTGTTTTTTTTTTCAGCTGTTTGATAGTTTGCCGCCTAAAATGCCACATCAAAAAATTGCATGCAAAAAAATATGTTTGCGTTCATTTATTTTTGAGAAATTCAAAAACGAAAATCTGGCAAGCCGCTCTCAATTTCCGTAAGGCCGTAACTTAAGAATCTAAAACCTACAGGTTCTTAAGTTTCTTACGGTAAGTTAAGTTTTAACTAAGCGCCAACACAGTTTATCAAACTATTAAGTTAAATTAAGTTACGAAAATTAAGTCTAGACTAACTGAGCTTTAAGTTTCGTTAAGTTAAGTTAAGTTGCCATAATCAGTCTTTTAGGGCTAGTCGCATTCGCCGCATCCAAGTGCAAAGCTAACACGAACAGACAAACCAATAAGATGTACATACATACATATGGTATGTATAGTTATACTGTATCTATGTATGTATGTTTATGTGATTCCATTGGGTCAAAAGGCAATTTGAGTGTCATATAAACAACTCATAATTGTGTTGCACTCTGGCATAATTAAATTGTGAAAATTGGCAAGGGATATAAAAAATCGTTAAAAGAATTTTCAAGAACGCCCTATTTCAGCACATTTTCAATACACTTTTATTTGAGATAGGGCGTTCTTCAGCCAAATTCTGAGTTATGGTGTTTTTCAATAAAATAGCGAAATTAGGTCGGTCTTGAAAAGTTTTCTGACATAGGGCGTTTTAGAACTGGCTGCCGAGAAAGGTAGATCCTACACTAAGCTGTCGATATGGGGGTTTCCAGCGGAATGCCTACCGGGGAAAAAAAGCCCTAGATCTAACTTAATTATAGGTCGATTTGGCTGCTTTTTGTAATACATATTGGTTATGTAAGCAAAAACATTTTTGTAAAAAATGGTCTCGTTCGGTGGCGCCAGGGTTGAGATATTCTGATATATATATTTGCAAAAAATTTAACCGCTGGTGATGCTGATGTCAAACTAAAAACTATATTCGATATAAAATGCATGTTTTGTTCGTGTTAAAAATTCTTTCAAGAACAAGGTTAACAAAACTTTTTCAATCGTAATTTAAGTAACGTAACGTTGTGAACGAACGGAGTAGGATTACGAGGAACGAATTGCGTCAATTGGTACCCCAGTTTAGCACAGTGGTCGCAAATTTATAGCCGCACCATATCGCACACGCTCTTCATAAGTGAAGCAACTCAAAATTACACGTTCGTCAAAAAATATGAAAAACGTTTTCGTAGCACTGTATCTTTGGTTTTTCCAACAAATTATAACAAAAATTTGGTCCAATTTTTGCTTAAACTTTAATAAAAGCTCTGCGTACGTTTCTAGTGCATAATTTCAAAAAATCCACATTTTGAGTTGTGTCACTTTTCAAGATCGTGTGCGATATGTTCACAAGTTTTAACATATTATTTTTTTTTTGTTATCTTATTTAATTTTTTTTCATGAAAATATAGTTTAAGTTCCAATTTTGTGTTATATTAAAAACAAAATATTCAACAAAAATTTTGAGCTTTTTAATTAGATTTCTTAGAAAGACTTTGAGTAGATATGCAGTTTTGTAGTTCATTGAATAGATTTAAGTACACGCTCCAAATAGCTTGATTTTTTAGAATTTCTTTTGTCGAAGATGTTACGGATTTATTCCATATAAAAATAAATTGTTTATTCCACTAGAATTCCATGGACTACAAAACTACATACTCAAAATATTTCTAAGAAATCGAATTAAAAACCTCGAAATATTTAAGAAAGTGTGTTTAATAATTTTTTTAAATATTGTACAAAATTTTAAACAATGACTTATACGGGTTTTTCTTTAAGAATGAACCATATTGTTATAAACAAATTACAAAAATTAAATAACAAAAAATAAATAATTGTTAATACTTGTCAATATTTGGTGCGCCTATAATTTTTTATAATTTTTTCGACCACTGTACATCATGAATATTTTGTACATTACTCCTCACGCGCCGGACGCCGCACTATAGGCAAAACACGAGTTTTTTTCACGTTCAAAAGCATATTGAGAACCTTTTTCCTCTGCCTTGAAAGGGTTAAAAAGCGTTTCATATATGACAGACTCTGCATTAAAGGGTTAAATGCTGCACTTTCATAAAGACATCGACCAGTATAACCATTTTTGTTATATAAATTTTTTTGTGAAAGCTGATAGTTTACGAGTTATGAAAGTTTAAAGGAAGCTTTTCTTTTGCCAATCTGGCCACTCGCGTACAGCATCCAATGTCCCAAAAATCGAGTATTAAGATAAAATAAAGAGAAATCTTTCAGAAACAGTGCTAGTGGTGTATTTAGTATAGTGTTTTCTAGTGGAATGGGAGCCAAAATCCAAAATTTCAAAA
>NW_016162662.1:0-41495 GCF_001687245.7 Rhagoletis zephyria
TTGATAATTTCCGCTTTGGTGGCGTAGAATTTATTGCTCTTAGTAGTGCGTTAGCAGATGATATTTGCATTTGTGAACTTACCCGCAGTCATTCAGCGCAAAGCGTGGATAAAGAAGATTATATCCTAGATGAATCGGTGGGAAAGAAGCAATCGAAGAAGAGTGTGTATAAATCATATTGTCTGCCATACCAACCATCAACACTGGAGGAAGCTTACCAACAAGCTCGGGTCGCAGGCAAATGTTTGCAGCCCGATGCTGACTTGCAATCGCGTATAGCCCGTTGTACAACTGGCCTGACCTTCTTCGACACTGAAACGTTCTCGGAATGTATTGGTGAGGAAGATTGTGGCACTTTTGCTTTGTTACTCACATCAAATTCGATTGGTGATGTGTATGCACGTCGGTTGATCGCGAATGATACGCTAGAGCCAGATACTCGTTCGAAGGCTGAAAATGAGGGTGAACATACGATGCATGCGTATGCGAATCGTGTTTGCCAACTCACGCAGCCAAAATTAAATTGTACAGAAGTGGTCAATTTAAAAGGTAAATTGATTTCAAAAGCTGTATGTACTAGCTATGTACATACATATCGATAATCCACACACTCAAAATTAAAAAAAAAGAAACAAACCCCTAAAGTGTCTCATGTCTGTAACCCTTGTCTAATCCAAGCCCCATCCTTACTAAAGCAAGTAGTGCGCGTTACCAACATAAGCAGTAAGGATTAGAGTCATGAAACACTTAACAGCTGTGCCTATTTTTATTGCCATTTTTACAGAGAACCATCGATATAAGATTTGTGTTTCAAAATTTCAACACTTAAGACATTATTTCCTTACTTTTTGCAGGTATGCGCAAAGTTTTCCGCTGTAATGCGCTTAGCGCCCCACTCAATTCTGAAGAAGATAAAAGAGCTGAAAAAGAGGAAATACCACCTAAAAGGCGTGGCTTTGGACGTTGGCAAAAATCAATACAAACATTACATTCCTATAAAGACGCTTTAGTACAAGATTTACTTTCAATATGGGATATTGAATTCGAGGATGATAAAAATGATATGTCATACTCTCGTATGAAGAAAGGGCTGGGTGCAAAAGCTGATCCTGAAAGCATTGTGTGCTCATGGTTGGATACAAATATCAAAGCAGAGGAAAAGTCCCAGGAAACGCAATCTGAGCAACTCCCTAAATCTGCTACTTCAGCTATCAATCAGCACTTCGTTTCGTTGAATTCCACTGTTGTGTCAATGGTTCATGCTCCATGTGCCGATGTTACTGAGTCTATTAAAATGGAAACTTCTTTTCATTTGGAAGCCGATTTTGTTGGCCGAAACAACTCATTTTTGGACGAATTTATGCCGGCAGAACATTCAACGCAACTAACTAATAGTGTATTTAATATGCCTGGTTCACCGACTGAACAGGAGGAATTCATATCACTGAAACCCAAACCAAAACCAGTGAAAAAGAAGTCCAAATATGTAAAAGGCTTTTAATGAATGGCTTTTTGGTGAAAATACTCGCATTAAATACATACACATTTATTTGTATAGAATACGTACATACGCACATAAACAATTTTACCAGGTTTGACTACTTTTCTTTTGATTCTTTTAAGGTTCATTATTTTTATATATGTAAAAGTATAGCTCTTTATCTGAGAAATACCATATAAATCTAAATTTCAGACTTTGTACAATCCATGCCAATCCGTGCATCTTAATTTTAATTTATAGAATAAAAGAGTGCATAACACCGTCAGCACAAAAATTATCTAAAATCAACGCGATTTTTTAGAAACTAAAAACTTACACTTTATTATACTAGAATTTAATAAGCTATTAAACTGCATACCAAAAATTATTCTAGAACTTAAAATTAAAATACTTGGAATTGGGATGAAAATTTTGTGGAATGTTTATAAATTTTGTACAAAGTCTGAAATTTAGATTTATATGGTATTTTTTAGATACAGAGCTATACTTTTTTATAAAAATAATGAATCTTAAAAAAGCAAAAGATAAGTAGTCAAAACTGGTAAAAATGTTGATGTGCTATCTTTTGGGGGGTATATGTATAAAATTTATATATCGACCCCTTTGCGCAAAATTATCGTATGTGCCAGAAAACAAATTTTACAGGAGAGCGCTTTTTATACTCAAGGCGAATTTATACAAGGTGGTGTTACTGGCGAATTTAGATTTTGGCGGCGGTCCTTCTGAATGTCAAAATAATGTGTTTGTTGTAAACAAGGCGAATTCATATTAAAACAAACAAATTTTTTTGACATACAGAAGGACCGCGGCCAAAATCTAAATTTGCCAGTAACACCCATGATACAAATATTTGTATCATGGTAACACCACCTTGTATAAATTCGCCTTTTTTATAATTTTAAAATTTTTTAAAACTTTGTTTATTTTGATTTTTTTTTACTACGTTCAAAATACTTTTGTATGGCACATACATACGATACTTTCGCCTTAAAAAATCCATTGTAAAATACTATCAAATATACAGTAAATTTTTGGCGTAACTATACGGATTTTAGCTATAATATTTTACCATTGGTAAAACTGTGGGGTGTAGAACAAATTTTCATCAAAAAGTAAATTTCGAAAAAAATGCTACTTACGATAATTTCGCGCAAAGGCGTCGATATATAAAATCATATTACACGTAATAACTACTTCTATGGATTGCAAAATATTTTGAATTAAGATTCTGTCATTCTTTTGAACCGACTTAAAAAAAGGAGCAGGCGATACTCTTAAATTTTTATATGAAAATTGAAGTCGGTGTTTTTTTTTTGCTTAAAACTTGTATTTTTGAAGTGATTCCGTTGCCTTACTTTATTTATGTACATATCCGTATGTATACATATCGTCCCGTTTCTGCCTTAACCACGTATCTACAAATTTTGGGGAAACTAATATTACCACTTATAACAGCTGTTTAAGCGTCACACTATCTGAAAATAGAACAAAGATTTAATGAGGGTGCTCACTACTGTTAGTGGAACCAGAAATATTAAGTAAAAAAATGCGTTTATTGTATCCTAGGGGAAGAAATTAAGTATTTTTTCTTACACTCTCTAAAATACCTCTATTGCAGATACGAGGTTAAGGCAGAAACGGGACGATATATAATTCCATTACATTTTTTTATTTACTCAAACTAATAAAAGTCGAGATTTAGAGTCCGGCATCGGCTAGTATCGGCACAAAATTGAGAATCGACATCGGTCTTTTCGCCGATTATTTAGAATTTCATTTCGTATGTTCAGGGGAAACGACAGACAATAGCCAACATCAAAAAACATTTGCAGGCAGCTCACAAAAAGTAATTTTTTTGGTTGAAGGTGTTTCACGTTTTTCCATACAAAAGTATGTTCGACATTTTCTTTTATATGGAGGACACTACCAGCAAAAAAATTGCTAAACATTAACGAGATTTTATAGCAGCTTGAAACTTGCACTCCATTATACTAGAATTAAATGGCCTACAAAAAAAAACTGCATACCAAAATTTTGTTTTTGTACAAAGTTAGAAATCTGAATTGATATGGTGTTTGTTGTATACCAGCTAGACTTTTATAAAAAATAATTAACAAAAAAAATCCATATACCAAAACCATATAAACTTCCCAAATATGGCGTAGATATGTATGTTTCTTTTCATCCATGGTGGAATAATTATTACACCATGCTTTTCATCTATCATTTGGTATACCAACTGTATGAATTCATGAAACTTTGATTGCTTTTTCCCACAAAATTGATATTTTTAAATACTTCGTTCCCACTGGGAAAATAGGTAAGCACCTTACGAGGTACACCATGTTTTCCCTGGCGAATCTCCCGTAGGTGTTCATTTTGTGCTTTACTAGTAGATGACATTGGAAGTGATGACAATTTTGGTACTAAAAACTGAAAGAAAACATGGCTTACTTCGTAACGTGCTTACCTATTTTCCCAGTGGGGTTATATTATTAGACGTCCGATCTGTATGTACATACATACATGTGTATGTAATGTTGCATAAAAAGCCAATTACTTCAATTATGTATTTTTTTCTTTTGTTTTTAACTCTGTTAAATTTACTGATTTTGTGAATTAATACATTTATTTGTAATTGGTTTATGGAATCGGCATCGGCCGATTAATCCGAATAGCCATCGGTACCTGAAAAAAAGTTGGAATCGGTCGGACTCTGTCGAAATTACTCTAGACGAAACATATGTATGTATGTACATCTCATGATTCAATAATACTGAATCATGTGTACATATGTATATATATATAATGAATATTTGTGATTGCTTTTTTATTTATGTGTATGTATTTAGACTGGGAGATTAGTAGTAAATCTTATACATATCTAAGTAAATTGTAGTTATTACAAAATAAAAAATCAAAAGTGTTTTTTAATTGCAGTTTAAAATAAACTTTTTTAAAGTTACATTTGTTACGTTTTTTTTATAAGTACATACGTTCATGTTTGTAGATAAAAAAAGAAAACAATAAAAGTTCCTCGACCAATAGATAAACAACCAACAAGACAACGTTGTAACGGAGATGAAGAAGACACGGGACAGAACGTCTTCACGGCAGTCGGGTCTGCGTAACCGGAACGATTCACATGCTCTGAGGATCTTTATACTGTTACAACAACGACAACACGTAACAACTTTTCCCTCTTATTTGGCACTACCAAGGTTTGTCGGTTGGGCCGAGGGCTAAAGACTTCGCCAATTTTCTCTTCTATTTTCATTCTGCACTTCATCGTTTCATTCTGTTTGCCGTGCACGAACTTTCATTTCCCACTAATGGGTTGCAAGTCAAAAGGTCTTTTCACCGGAGCATCATCATGGATAAGTACTGTTTGGCCATGCCAGCGCCATCGGTATTTTTATGCAATCATTCTCATGATTACGCTCAACAGTTTGCAAGTCTTCACCAAATCATACTGTTTAGGGTGGAATTTCATACTTTGAAGTCAGTGAATTCTCATTTATGAAAGCAAATTTAAACGCTTCTGGATACATTAGGAGTAATTGGAGCTCGCCTTCGTTTGTTGCTTTCTTTCCTTAAGCTGCTAGTACAATCTTTTAAGATGACTTTTCGCCATGCCATTGGGTAAGATCGTAGGAAATACTTAGTCCTTTCCATCCCATGAGCCGTCTAAACCTCGTAAACTTACTTAATTTCGCATGGAAAATTGAATTATTTACGAGGTTTACGCAGTTACGAGGCATTTACGAGATTCTATGAATACCCATAATTTATTTTCTATCGTCTAGAACCAAAATAAATCAATGAAAGCTTATATTTTTGTGCTTTTCCTTGTTGCAGCATTGAAAACTGTTTTTACACGAAATGCTTGGACCTGATAAGAATTGGCATTATAAACAGCTGACAAATATTATGAATACCAATAATCAACAATATGTACAATATTTAAAAAAATAAAATCAAATAAAAAATCGGACTGGTTTACTTTTCTGTGGAATCGACTACATACATTGGGTGTTGTTATTGGAAGTCTACTAAAGAGAAATAGAGTTTTAAGATCGGAAAATATTGATTTTTAAGAATTCTATACCATTTTTTCCCCATATCGAGCCCTAACCGGAAAAAAGATGTAAGCGTAATTTTTTTCAAAATCTTTTTTATGCAGAAATGTTCCTAGAGCATCTAGATGCATTTCTGCATCAAAAAAATAAAAAAAATTTGAAAAAAATGTCGCTTACATCTTTTTGGCGGTTAGGGCTCGATTTAAAATAGTACATGGAAAACTTCATTGGCTTTAAGGCTGTTCTAAATATAATTTTCTTAACCAAAAAAATTCGAGTATTATTTTTTCATTTAGAAAAAATCCTAGGAGGGTAGAGCTTAACATTTTAAATTTTTTGTTCCCGCATGTATTTTTGGGCCACCCTGGAGAATTTATATGTACATATGTATTTTTATCAATGTTCCAAATACTCTTGTTTCAACTGTCAGCTCCTTTTTGACATTCAACCACCTACACAAAAACAATCTCTTATCAATTACTCGTTACATTAAAGCTTGCTGGATTTTTTATATGCTTGCCGTCATTTTCTTTGCTCATTTCGTACCATTTTACTCGACGTTTAACATATCCTGCGAGCGATATGAACATTGACTCGCAGCAAAACAGACCTACCATTTACTTAACAGTCTCGCTTTTCGCTTTGTGACACTCACTTGTCTCCGCCGTTGGTCCTCGCCAATAATGCCACGCAGTTTATCCACCTATCGACTTGATAATATACACTTAATTAAAAGCGGATTTTCTTTTGGTTGCACAGTGCATAAGTTATAGAAAATACTGAAGTAAGGAATACGCAGTGCCATAGTCAAATAGAGTAAAGCTTTTTTATGGCTGATAAAGAAATTTTCGTATAAGTAACTGTTACGCAAACGTTGTGCTTACATTAACATACATACATACATACACATGCATGTGGGTGGCTATCGCTATCGTGTGGTTGCTTGGTTGTGTCCTTTTGTGCGTTGAAAATCAATTGCTTTGCTATATTCTTGGATAGAATTTACCACTAAAGCAACGCTCATGACCGTAAGCTGGAAACGCGCAAAGCCAATATCAACGTTCTGGGCGTACATAAACTTTGCGCGATTAGAAAAGTGTGTATAGTCACTACATAGTTATGCCCTCCATACTCATATCCTGCTTGAACGTCATACATACATACATACCTACATTGTGAGCACACACACACACAGCATTTTTGGTCGTGCCACTTGTTAAATTTTTTGTGAACAAAAAGCGCGCAACACCATTCACACAATTGGCTTCAGCAGTCAAGTCGGCGCGTCGAATTTAGAGGCGGTATCCACAATCCTTTAACAAAATAAAAAAGGTTTCCCGTCCACAAAATACCAAAGCAGCGCTGTGTTTTCCATTTTGGTCGGTAATTTTCGTAAATGGTCGCATAGTCGTCGTCAAAAATTTTTGGTAATTTTAATCGTACGGTCGGTCCTTTTGTTCATTTCGTCGTTGGCTAATTGGTGTCCAAAAAGTATTTGGTGTTAGTTATATAAGCACTCAATGTACAACACGTAAAAGTTTGATCAAAGAAGAACAGTGAAGTGAAGGCGAAAGTGAAAAGAAAGCGAACATGCCGGAAGCGGAAGCATTGGAGTAGTGTTAAAGTTGAGCATGAAATTTCAGTGAGCATGAAAATTTTAAAAGAGTGGGGCACTTAATTGCATTAGTTTTTAAATAAATTTCGTTTAAATTCTACCAAAATGATGTTTTGTGGCAATATTTATGTGTACATATGTCTTATACATATGTATGTATGTATGTATGTAAATGCATATTGCACACTTTCTTCAAAAGCGTATTATCTCAAATTTTCCTCTTTGTCATAAAACGATTTTTTTTTTAAATAAATTATAACAAACTTTTGCCTCAGCTTTTAATGGAGCGTAAGTTTACGGTCTGTGAACATTTAAGTTCCCTATACCAAAAACTAAAAATTTCGTAGTAGTGCACTTTAGCAAAACGTATGTGACATGTACATTAGGGTGGTCCTTAAAAAATCAAATGAACGATTTTTTCAGTCTCACCCCTCCAATCGGTAATAGCACGGTCAAAGATATCACATATAAATTTTGGTACTGATTGGAGTCCTGATTGGATTGGTTAAGGCGTGTCGCGAAGGGGTCTAAGGCCTCTATGGACTAAAAAAATTAAATGTATATACATATATATACATATATATATATATATATATTTTTTTCACATTTAATACCCAAAATCGATACAATTTACTAAAGTCGAGGGTATCACATATAAATTTTGGTCCCAATTAGAGTGGGTTAAATTGTCTTCATAGGGTAATCTGAACTTTGACCCCTGTGCGACACGCCTTAACCGTCTCCAATCGGCACCAAAATTTGTATGTCATATCTACGGCTATAGTAGCATCGACTTAGGGGTTGAGGCTTTGCAAATCTGAGTTAAAAATTTGCTTGAAGGACCACCCTAATGTTCATACATACACGCATACATACGCATGAGCTATTCATTCATTTAATGGGCAATGATGTATCCAAATATGTACATACTTGGGCCTTTTATATGCTAGTTGCATCGATATCCATTTGTAAGTATTTACTTTAGGATGGTTCTTATTTTTCCAATTTTCATCGGATAAGAATATACCAAAAAGAAAGAACAAATATTAACAATTGGTAATTAAGTTAAAGAATCAAAATTTTCCAGAACCAAAATAGAAAGGTGACATATGTATAAAAAATGCACGCAAAAAGGAAAAATGTCTGGCAACACCAGTAAAATTTTGCAACGATTGCTAGAAAGGAGTGCTCACAGTTTGATGCTAAAAATATTTCAAAATGTTGATGTGTATATTTTGAGACACAATTTGGAACGAATAGTGAGTACCCCAATTGGTTAGTCAATAACAATTATGCCTGTTTTTTTATGAACTTTAAAGATAATTTCTATAAAGGAATTCAATTCAATGTAATAGGAGTATAAAGAATACTGCGCGCAAAAATTATATGGATATTGACAACAGTCTTTGCCTGAGCTAATCTGCTCTTATGCCAGACTGCCAAGTCACTTGTTCAATTTGGTGAATGCCCCTTATATGTTTTAATTAAATGGAAATGGATACGAGGAATCCAATCACAAATAAATTTCATTCATGATTTGGCTGGACTTACTTCAATGAAATTTAGCGCAAAGTAAGAGTATAATCTGGAAGGGAGCTGCCACCTTCTAAAAAGTTAAAATCCATTAATTTATAAGTTAAATAAAATATTAAATCACTGTTTTACACCCACAATGAAAAACGCTTCAAAACGATTTATTGCGAAAATATTTTTTAAGGCGATTGCAACCAGTTAAAATCGATTAATTAATAAGTTATATCTATGTGTCTTTGACAGTATTCAGTGGCCCTTTTATATTTAATTTTTTTACTTTGAAGTCCCTTAGAGCGGGTTCATTTTACCATGGATTGGAACCAAACTGATGGGTAGAGCATCGAAAACTATACATAAATTAATAAACGAAATGTAAGATAGGCCGAGATCTAACTTTAAACAATAATCTTGCGGAACAAACATTTATTCTATCGGAATCCGCAATAATTTTTACATTTTGGCAAAAACACGATTTTTACACCTTTCTTATTTTAAATAGGCGGACCAATCCCATTTTCCAATAATTTATAATAATAGTGCACAATTGCGGCAGATATAAAAAAAGCTTATAACATATACCCTAGTGTACATGCATACATACATACATTTATTATCTCGCAGTTCCGGTTCCTTATCGTAAATATTTTATATTTATTAGAATAAGCTCTTCCAGATATGTGCATGTGTACATATGTATGTGTAGTTTATGTGCCTATAAAAAGGGATTAAGGGCATAATGGTGCAAAGGTCTGCTGAGTGATTAATGTCTGGTGGTGAGACTTATTTCAGAGGTACACCGTATGTACATACATACGTATGTATGTATGTATATGAGTCTAATATACACAAGTATGTGTATTAGTTTTGTAATAGTATGCCCTTAATTTGACCACAACATACATATTTCATACGCCCTGTGGTATTAAGGAAATTATCTATAAATACTTTAATATGTATGTAGCAATCAGCTCAGTGTATTGATAATTTGATCAAAGTTACAAAACTATAATAAACGCTCTATTTTAATAGGTTCCATATATTTTAATAGGTATCCAATAGGATACCGCATTGGAAAATTTTAGGATATTAGTTTCATTATTAGATGATAGCGGTTTCTTTAGTAAAAGTTTATTGCTCACGCTCGACAGGGCGTATGAGTAATGTGTGTGTGCGTGCCCATTACTTTTATTCATTGATGGTTTTCGTGCAGCGCTTGGCTCTTTGACTACATGCAAGCATTTTCTTCTTTTAGATTGGCGTAGTAACCGCTTTGGCCGACTTCAACATAGCACGCCAATCGAAATTCTAAGTGAAGCCAATTTCTTCAAGAAGAGGCATTGGTTTTCTTTTGCCACCAGCCTAGCCAGCACTTGTCGCTTTATTTTGGCACATACAGCTCCTCGTTCCATTGTCATTCGGTACCCGCTGTCATAAATGCATAAAGAACCACATATCTTCCGAAATATTTTGCTCAGGGTACACTACAAGGGCCACCTTAGCTGATGATGTCGTGGTACGCCTCTGCAAGGATTTTGTTTGGTTCTCAATCACCACCAGGCCCAAGTGCTTTATCTCTATATACTTAATTCCGATAAGGCGAAAAACAACATTTATGTCGATGTCGTCGGCATAGGCCAGCAATTATCATCAGACAGGCTGACCTCGCTGTAGTTGGCAGATTCTTGTGGATTAGGCAAAGCACACTTAAATTCCAAGCGTCCATTTGACCATATTCTGCTATATTGGTTTTCAGCGACGACATTGCTTCCTTCATCATCGGCTGGTGCTCGGGTTCACGTTCTCACCAACTTTCAGTGGTGCCAGCTTTCAATAGGGTGGAAAAGTGTTCACTACATAACACTGTAGGGAAAATCTCAAATCTTGAAATTACACAAAAAGGCCGGGATACATAAAATAAATTCTGGGAAGTAAATTATGGATCTGTCTACCGTTTGTCCATATCACGACATTTTCCAAATATATTTTAATTTTTCCGAAAAAATTTTCAAACTTTAACGACGAAAAAATTAAAAAATCAACACATTTTTTGTAATTTTTTTTTATTTGGGTTGAAATTGCTGGATAAATAAAACACCTTTACACATTTTTGTATGAAATAGAAGCAGGAAATAATGTTACTCATACGCCATATCGTACATGGCCGTACTCGTGCATTATCGTACAATTTTTATACCCGAGCGCACTTGTGCACTAGGGTATATTAATTTTGTTAACATAACGGTTGTTTGTAACAGCCAAAATGAATCGAGATAGATATAGGCAAATATATACATAAATGCTCAGAATGAATAGAGAAGTCGATTAAGCCATGTCTGCGATATTTTTAGTAACTACTGAAGATTATTCACTCAAAATTGATATTTACAATAAATTTTAGACGAAAAATAAGAATATTATAAATTTTTGGAAAATGGGCGTAGTCACACCCACTTGTGGTTAAAAGTGTATATCTTGGTAACCGATGACAAATTTCTTCCAAACTTGGCACAGTTGGTTGGCCCTGGTACAACATACCAAATGGCCGAAAATTTTTAAAATCGGGCAATAACCACGCCCACATCCACATATAAAGGTAATTTAGAGAAATACAAAATCTCCGATAAATCAGTAAATATTAAAGCTAATTTATTCAAAATTAATGCTTGCAACTATTCTTTACCAAGAAATACGTTTATGATAAAATTTTGGAAAATGGGCGTGGCACCGCCCATTTATGATCACATATATGTATCTCGGTAACCGTTCTATCAATTTGTACCAAACTCGGTATGGTTATTGTGATTGACACATAAAAGCAAAACGTTGAAAATTATTGAAAATGGACTCAAATTACGGACGCTTTTTATGTAACGGTAAATTTCAGAAATGCTTGAAACTTCAATATTTCGGCTTACCATCTAGCGGTAGGTTTCGGAATGGTGAAAAAACATATATTTAATACTTGCGCCGGGCATTTAATGTTTGGCTCCGCCCGAAATTAGACTTTCTTACTTGTTTATTGTTGATTTCGGCTGAATAACCCTTCGTTAAAAACATTTATTCCTTAAATTTTTTTAGAAGCGAAGAATCTTCTACAAATGGGCTTAGAAATGTGAGGGTCAGAGCTAAAAAATAGAGCGTTCTTCAAATCTAAAATAGGGTGTTNACACCTTTACACATTTTTGTATGAAATAGAAGCAGGAAATAATGTTACTCATACGCCATATCGTACATGGCCGTACTCGTGCATTATCGTACAATTTTTATACCCGAGCGCACTTGTGCACTAGGGTATATTAATTTTGTTAACATAACGGTTGTTTGTAACAGCCAAAATGAATCGAGATAGATATAGGCAAATATATACATAAATGCTCAGAATGAATAGAGAAGTCGATTAAGCCATGTCTGCGATATTTTTAGTAACTACTGAAGATTATTCACTCAAAATTGATATTTACAATAAATTTTAGACGAAAAATAAGAATATTTTAAAATTTTGGCAAATGGGCGTAGCCACGCCCACTTATGGTTACATGTGTATATCTTGGTAACCGCTGCACNATATTAAAGCTAATTTATTCAAAATTAATGCTTGCAACTATTCTTTACCAAGAAATACGTTTATGATAAAATTTTGGAAAATGGGCGTGGCACCGCCCATTTATTATCACATATATGTATCTCGGTAACCGTTCTATCAATTTGTACCAAACTCGGTATGGTTATTGTGATTGACACATAAAAGCAAAACGTTGAAAATTATTGAAAATGGACTCAAATTACGGACGCTTTTTATGTAACGGTAAATTTCAGAAATGCTTGAAACTTCAATATTTCGGCTTACCATCTAGCGGTAGGTTTCGGAATGGTGAAAAAACATATATTTAATACTTGCGCCGGGCATTTAATGTTTGGCTCCGCCCGAAATTAGACTTTCTTACTTGTTTATTGTTGATTTCGGCTGAATAACCCTTCGTTAAAAACATTTATTCCTTAAATTTTTTTAGAAGCGAAGAATCTTCTACAAATGGGCTTAGAAATGTGAGGGTCAGAGCTAAAAAAAAGAGCGTTCTTCAAATCTAAAATAGGGTGTTTTTCAACCTCATTCTGAAATAGGGCGTTCTCGGAAAATTTCCTGAGATAGGGCGTTTTCAAACTGGCTGCCGAGATAGGTAGATCTTTCACTCAAGCATCGCTATCTCGTACAAAAACATTATGTAAAATTAATAAAAATATCCTTATTGTATCATAAGGTTATCTCTTTCGAATTAGCCTGGTTTTGAATATGGACAATAATTTTTAAAACTAAAAAAATTACACCTTGCAAATTATTAAGGGAATTTCGAAGGCTTAAATTTCTAAGTACATTTATTTTATTTCTTTCTTTGTAAATAAAAATCAACATCCTTGTTAGTTTTCCTTTTAGCACTGTTTCAAAATTTCTGTTAAACTAAACTATTTTTAACCACATATTTAATAGTCTGTAAAAAATGAAACGCATGTCCGAGCATATCAAAATATATTTGCAAAGCACTACTAAAAACCTAACACTTCGTTGATTCCCCATTTTGAGAAGAACAACAACAAAGCACTGTAGGCAGTAAAGAAAGCGCAGTTACACCTTTACTTATGTACGAAAGTGTTTAAGTGTTAAATAAGATACACCAAGCAAAGGAGTCTACTTCCGATAATTTGTTAAATAAATCGAATAACTAAACTATTGCTGAAATTTAATAAATGCAACAAACCCACTGGGAAAATACAACAACCACATACGCTAGTAAATAATAATAAAAATCAAAGTAAAACAAACTAAACGACCATATAAATAAATAAAATTTAAAAAAATAAAACCATTATGGCGAACACTGCACAACTTTTGCGACGACAAAGCTCGCGCGACATCGTGCTGAAGAGTCAGAAGAGCATTGACCATATGGAATTACGGGTAGGTAGCTTAAGCATAGAAAAAAGGATGAAATATTCTAAATAATTCTAATCAATAAACATTAACTTTTTTTTAAACAAATACATACACATGTATGTAGCATCATGAAAAAAAACAGCGCCATCATTTTCCAATAAACTTTTTCATTTGATTTGTGCCAAAAAACATTAATGTAACTACCTCTCATCCGATTTTTTGTTTTGCAAATTCTTTTTCTTTAAAGGAAATGCGTGGTCGTCTTGTACCCAAAGAACACCATGGCAGTGGGACACATCATCATCACCCCCACCATCATCAGCCACCTATGTATGGTGCAACCAATCAAGCATTTCTGGGTGATGCTTTTGATGAATCGACCGAATTGGAACCGGACGGCTTCGGTGCAGAGGCGAGTACCAGTAAATCAAAAGCTGAATTGGCAGCGGCAGTTTCGGCCACAGTTGAAGCAGCAGAAGAGGACATTGTCGAGGGCGGCAAGGAGGGTGATGAGCGCGAAAGTTGGGACAATAAAATCATGTTTCTGCTAGCTACTATAGGGTAAGTGAAATGCTATGACAAGGGTGCTAAAAAAAAATAAATTTTTTTTGACTAAAAAACAAAATTTCCATCTTTAAGCTATGCCGTTGGCCTGGGTAATGTCTGGCGTTTTCCCTATTTGGCGCAAAAAAATGGCGGTGGTGCCTTTCTTGTGCCCTATTTCATAATGTTGTGCATACAGGGATTGCCGATATTCTATCTAGAATTGGCTGTAGGCCAACGACTGCGCAAAGGTGCGATTGGTGTGTGGAGTCAGGTAACTAAGAAAAATAACAATAAGGGGTAGCATACATACATATATTTAATAATTAAATATTTTAACCCATTCCCTTGCAGGTTTCGCCCTATTTAGGCGGCATTGGCATTTCATCCGCAGTTGTCAGCTATATAGTGGCTTTGTATTATAATACCATAATTGCCTGGTGCCTCATATACTTGTTGCATAGTTTTGAGTCACCTTTGCCGTGGGCCGATTGCCCCACACGCCTCTATGCCAATTATACTTATGACCATGAGCCGGAATGTGTGGTAAGAAAGAAATCTATGTACTTTACACTCCATACCTGCTAAATCAGACTACATGCTAAATCAGACTACATGCGCATTACAACATTTGCCACACCATGCAATGTCATAAACACACATACACTGCATGAGCGAATACATATATTGAACATCTTTCATTCGAGCACCAATAAAAAAAATGGCTGGAAGAGTTGTGAGTATATTTATATAACAAAAAAAAAAAAAAAATACATACAAATAACTTACATATGTAGGTATGTATTTGTACCATGTTGCATTACACTGCGTATTGTAAGGCCAACGAGTAGGCCAGATGTTGCTCATATGGAAATTTATTAAAGGATTTGATTAGGGATATACCCAAAGGGTGGATTAAATGTATTTAATTTTTCAAACCGGTTTCCACCATCTCGTTTTTCGTTTTAACGCAATTTTTTTTAATTCGGCATAAAATGGATTTATCGCCAAAGAGCTGCTAGGCCTATTTACCAAAAAATGCTGATTTTGTACTGAACTACTTAAAAATTTCGGAGCGATAGTTTGTTGATATACCTACATATGTATGTACTAAGTATAGTAGTTAGGTTGACACAAAATTGTCATCTTGCGCACAGATTGTATTTAGAGCATAATGAACCATATTGTTGCTATTACCAACCAAAATTCTAAATAAGCTGGTTTACGGTAATTACCTTTAACGATTTATTTATCTTTTTATATGCGCCTCCCACGAACGTGTGCAACCGAAGCTATGTCCACAAAAGTGCTTGATGGATACGCTTTCTGAAGCTTTTTTGATAATTCTATTATTGATTTTTTTCATTGAATGCAGGTAGGTAGATGTGAAAAAGAATATGTAAAAGAAGGGGTGTGCCTGGTATCAACGAAAGTCGTTATTTTTACAGGCTTATTTATTTTTGAAAGGCGAATGTAATGTATAAACATCGTTTATATGTCAGCGAGGACTTCTTATGGAGCGAAGACCCGGCTGAGTTTGAGCATTGGCCTGGATTTAAGGGCATCGGTTTATTTCGGCTTATTGGCATAGACCTACGTCTTTAGAAAAACCCAGAAGAAAAAGTCTAGCGGAATTAAATCATACAATCTGTGAGGGATAATCTTATCCTCAAATCATTTATGCGGAATGTGCATAGTAGTGGTGCCATGATGAATTGGCATCAGTGTCTGTAAAATAAACTTTAGGTTAGACATACGCTAGGAAAACAACATCGCCATTGGACACAATATTCGGGCATTTTCAAGTTTAAAAAATTTACGGCAAATGCACCTTCCGCAGAAAAAATTGCAATTTTGTCTATAAAAATAAAAACTCTAACTCTAAGTAAGCCAATATGAAAGTTTCCTTAATAGCCGTAAATAATCTCTAGTGAGCTAAGCAACTAAAAGTATACCCCAGTAGATAATTTCAGGAGCTAAAATCCCTTCCAAGAGCCCGTCGTGATTGTCAAGAGACCTTCTACTCTGCATTATTTTCTCCTTTCTTTTTTGTATGGATGGCACAAATCGAAGACCTATTTCAGAAGGCCTTTTGGAGTCCTTATAAAGCTGCTTCTTTCATTCATAAAAATCATACTTTCTTAAGGTATTTATTTATAAACTTTCAAAATGAAATATGTTTTATTGCAATCGAAAATGCATATTTAATCTCATTTATAATGTTAAATATTATAAAATTACACATTCGCGTAAATTGTAAATAGAAAAAGCCCTTATAGAAGGCACTTAAGACGGCCTACTTATATTATATACCGGGACGCGCTTGTGCTCGCTAACTTTGTTGTGCATTCCCAATACAAAACATTGCTACATATCATAACTTTTACTGTGACACTTTACCATTTTACAATATCACAAATTCGTTCGCTCCCGAAAAAAAACTCACAAAACTACCAAATGAAACTTTAAACTGCAAATAAGGAATACTCTTAAATTATTGTACTAAGCAAAGATCTCTTCAAAATTCAATTACACCTCAAGTTTGTACAAGTACTTTAGATTTCAGTTAAGTTCATATCTACCTACATATGAAAATATATGTACATATATATTTTAATATATAACTATCTACATACATAGATACCCACAGCCAACAGTATATACATACATACATACTTTCTTATATGCACATAGATATGTTTTTTTGATAATTTTTTCATCGCTTTTAGGCCTCTTCGCCCACACAATTTTACTGGTACCGCACCACACTTCAATGCTCCGAAAGCGTCAATGAGCCGGAAAACTTTAATTATCACATGGCTATATCGTTAATTGTTTCATGGTTTCTTGTTTACATTTGTATGGTGCAGGGCATTACGTCGTCCGGTAAAATTGTCTATATGACAGCAATATTTCCATATGTGGTGCTCATTATATTCTTCTTTCGCGGCATTACACTGAAAGGTAAGTGCGTCAAAGTTTTAATAGAATGACACGAAAAATTATGAAAGTTTCCCAATGCAAGAATTTTTTAATAAAAGTATTAACTTTGAAGAAAAACCAACAAAAAATAAGGTTTCTGTAAACATTTTGGACAAAAAGTTCCCGCAGGGAACTACGTGAAAAAAGAATCTACTGTAAAAAATACATCCATGTGTAATGTATGTATGTACATCAGGGTGGTCCAAAAAAAATTAAGTATAATGTTCTCACTCCCTAGGGTTGTTCTATATCGAAAAAATATACACTTTTTTTTTGAAATCAAAAAACATTCAGGGTCACTCAAAGCTTTCCAAGTATTTTATATGGGAAAAACCAGTTTTCGTAGAAATGGTATAGAATTCTTGAACATCAATATTTTTCGAACGTAAATCATTGTTTCTCTTCAGGAGACTTTCAATAATAATATCAAATTTTTTATATAACAATTTTGAATTATTAACTTTTTTTTATAGAACCACTAAAAACCTAAAAACATGCAATGGGTGGATCCATAGGTTATATGTAGCTATACTTAGTTTTAGAACAATGCCGGCCAAAACGTTCACATTGTACAGTTTTTCGCTAGTCTTTTGACACCAACGAAGTTATGCTTTCGCTTCTCACGTGCTTGGCACACATTTTTATGCAGATCTTTTAGGATTCGTGTGGCCAGCACTGTTTTAGAACAAAAGTAATATGCCTAATGCATACAGTATACATTTAGTTATTGAATTATCCAGTACTAAATGACGCTCCATTTATCTGACAGGAAACAGATGGAATATTAAAAAATTAAATGACAAAAATTTTAGTGATAAAATTGGGCGCAGAAAATCCTCGATAGTGCTATTGCCAGGACCCGGATTCTAATGCACTTGCTTATTCTAATATTTGCCTGATTCCAGATTTAAATTATTTTGTTTTTTGTTGCCCATTTCACTTTCATTGCCTATTTACCCATTTTTGCCTTTTTGTGCTTTTTGCACTTAACTAAGTTTGTTGCCATGTGCAATTATTTGAATGATAATTTTTTTTTGTAATTTCAATGACTCATGGAAATTTGGTATTTTTATTTTCTCAGGCGCTTCAGAGGGCGTTGCTCATCTCTTCACGCCACGTTGGGAAACACTACTGGATCCTGTTGTGTGGTTGGAGGCTGGCACGCAGATTTTCTTCTCCTTAGGTCTTGCCTTTGGCGGTTTAATCGCGTTTAGTTCTTACAATCCTGCCAACAACAATTGTTATCGCGATGCAATTTTGGTTTCTCTCACAAATTGCGGCACTTCTATGTTTGCTGGAGTTGTCGTTTTTTCCGTGATCGGCTTCAAGGCCACATCTACATTCGATCGTTGCAACGAAGAACGACAAGATCTAATTGCGCAAAATAAAACGACGAATTTGCCAATTTGTGATCTCGAAAAAGAGTTGGCGAATGTGAGTGCGAAAAGTTTAAACTGTTTTAATTTAAAAATTTATTCTTAAAATATCCATAATTTTCTTGACTACAGAGCGCTTCGGGTACCGGATTGGCATTTATTATATTTACTGAAGCTATCAATCAATTTCCTGGCGCACAGATATGGGCGGTGCTCTTCTTTCTTATGCTCTTCACACTCGGCATTGACTCACAGTTCGGTACACTGGAAGGCGTTGTAACCTCGCTGGTCGATATGAAATTGTTTCCGAATCTACCAAAAGAATGGATTGTGGGTGTGAGTAATGGGAGAGATGCATATGCCGGTTTTTTTTTGCAGAAATTAGTACATACTTATATATTTTTATTTCATAATTTTAGGGCCTCTGCTGTTCCTGCTGTTTGATCTCGATGTGTTTTGCTAATGGCGCTGGCAGCTACATATTTCAATTGATGGACAGTTTCGCTGGCAACTTTCCACTTCTGATCATTGCACTTTGCGAATGCCTTTCGATCAGTTATATATACGGTGTTAGAAGGTATGCATGTACTCACATATGTGACATACTATACTGCATGTCTCGCCCCTTTTTGTTACTCCCTAATCGCTCTTTTATTTACTGCTTACCACGTAGATTTTCCGATGACATTGAAATGATGACTGGTTCTCGGCCTGGCTTATATTGGATGTTTTGCTGGAAATATCTCTCTCCTTGCGCTATGATTACCATCTTGCTAGCGTCTTTCTATCAGTTACTTACCGAGGGCAGCAGTTACCCAGCTTGGATAGCGGCTAAAGGGCTCACCGAACAACTCGAATGGCCACACTGGTGTATTGTCATCGCATTTTTCCTGATACTCTCGTCAATATTATGGATACCAATCGTAGCGATATTAAGGTATGCTCAAGATTTGTATAGTTGCACATATTTTCGATGTAACGGGCAATAGAAAGAAGTTTCCCTTCAGTCGCGTAGGGATCCACATACAAGTTTTTTCTTTTACGAGTATGTATAAACAGTGTAAATTCTAGTTTCAAACTTTTTGCAATATTAAAAAAAATCAACCAACTTTCGTAAAATTTTCGAGCAATTTAATAAGATTTCTTGGATAAATTTTTAATAAGCAGCCCATGCAATTCTAGTACAATAAAGTGAAAGTAAAAATTACCGTTGATTTTTTAGTCGTATTTGCTTCCATATAACGAATAAGCACAATTTTTTTATGTGGAAGAAAACTGTAACTTATTCAAAAAAAAAAAAAATACCCAAAATTTGTCCAAGAACTCTAAATAAAAAGTTCGACATTTTTACGAAAGTTTGTTGATTTTTTTTTAATATTGAACAAAGTTTGAAACTTGGATTTACACGGTTTTTGTTAAAGAATTAACTATATTTATTATAAAAAAAAAATATGTCAATATATGGTGCGACTGTAACTTTTTCGACCACTGTACTATATTTTAACACCTAATATAAATGATTTTCTTTCGCAGGCTTTGTGGCATAAAAGTGGTAGAAGATTCCGATCCCGCTTGGTTTCCAGAAGCAGAACTGAAAGAGGTTCACGGCATTGTGCCGCATGAGCCGACAGAAATCGAACGTTCGATATTCTGTTACAATATGGACGGTACAGAGGGCATGTGTTGTCCGAAATATGGCTTGCCAGAAAAATCGCTCGAAGAAGAGGAGTAAATAAACAAAGAACCAAAAGGCGAGAAAACTAGAAACTACTAAACATTATAAAAAAAAAGAAAATACAACAAAAGAAAGTGCTAAAAAGTGAATTTCTTCCAAAGCACGCACTGAAAATTATAAGAAACCGTCGAAGAAAACAAATCAGAGTGAAACAAAATTAAAAAAAAAAAACAAAGACGAAAAGAAAAAAAATATATATTAAACATACATACATAAAAATACCTATAAATAATTTAACGAAAACTGTTAAGAAGCGAACAGCAGACTACTTCAGCAACAAAAAAAAAATGCATATTTGGTGTTCCGGTGGTCAAAGTGGTTTGGAGACTCAACTATACAATAATATGTTAAGTACTAAAATATGTATATTATATACATACATATACATATATGCCTACCTATATACATATATATATCTAAATATAATGAGTAAGCTAAGAAGCACTACTTCTAAAGACAATAATTTAAAAGACAAAAAGAAACATGAGTTCATAAGTTTAAAAAACCAAATTCCACTTGTAAATAAACGTACATCAAAGGAAATCAAAAGACAATAATAATGTTCCGACTAATTAACCTTAAAACTCAGAACAAGGAAACGGCAATCTCATTAAACATTTGTCGCATAAAAGAAATCGCCAAAGTTAATAAAAAAAATCTAAAATCAGCCACCGATTATAACTCTGTATGTACGCTTTTAGTTTTAAGGAAAAAAATTGCTGATATTCTATACTGGGTTTTAGGTTTTAAATAAATGTTTGTGACTTCTTATTTCATGATATGGAATATTTTTTGTTTTAAAAACATGTAATCACACCCAATTTCATTTAAACTGAGCTATCGTTTTTAATTAGTTATTAATTATTTAATTTGTGAAATAATTTTAGAATTTTTGCTTAGGGCCTCAGCCAAAAATGCCCATACCGAAGTATACTAGTCGAATCCGAAAAGGATTTTGCACCACATAATCAACATCTTGTTACAGTGGGTTAAAGTTCCACATTTTTGACATTTATTTTATGTATACACTTACTTCAAATTTAACTACTGTCTTAGGAGGGCACGACCCTGAAAAAGTACATTCTATTTCGAATATTTTAAGCGCTTCCCTATCCCAAATTTCAAAGTGTCTACTTTTGAAGTTACGTAAGTTAAAATTGGGAGTGGTAGAAAGGCGCCGAAAGGTAATTTTTTCTTTTGCGTTTTTCTCGAAAGGACTTTTCCAAACTAGTGTAGATTGATTTGTGCCACAATTTCTTTATAACATCGTTTATGGCGCTACTTAGGGATTTTTAGATTAGGGTTGTAAATCACAATCGATATTTGAAGAATCGATGTTTCGAAAAATTACATCGATGGTAGGCTGATGTATCGAATTAAAGCATCGATGCTTTTTACCGATGGTTTTAGTAAAGCTTGTTGATTTTTAAATATTGCACACAATTTTAAATTAGATTTATATAATTTTTGTTAAAGAATTAACTAAATTTTTATAAAAAAATAACAAAAATTAAATACGAAAACAATTTATAGTTCAAAATAGTCAACATGTGGTGGGTTTTTATATTGAAACGAGGTGTAGTTTAGTACTACATAGGAGTTGTTTTTGCGGCCCGCCGGCTTTTTATCCGACGGCGAGTTCGTCGGCGAGTCGATACGAAGTTATTTGGCAAATTGCGTGATGACGCTAAGCAATTTTACAACCTCACTACTTTTAAAGCAATTAAACTATTTCTTACTTATTATTTGTTTATTGGAATTTAAGAATTTATTAAAGGAACTTACTTGGGCATGATTTCATGAAAGTACTCATTTATCAAACGCTCGCTCAAAATTATAAAGCGCACATATGTAAAATGACATGGTTAACAATTAGTAAAGAAACACCTTCGATAAATTCGATTTATAAATTACTTTTTAATTTACACCACCATTCCCGATATTTATATGAAGATAAATAGCGCACTGAGATTCAGTCGTAAAGTTGGAAACTTCGGGGCCCCTTTGTAAAATGTCTTGCTAACAATTTTTGTAGAACATTTTAACGCTCCATCTGTAACTTTTCTTCAAAATAAGGCCAAAAATACCCACTATGGATGGAGTTAAAGGGTTAAAATTTTCTGCGAAAAAAAAAATTTTCTAAATTTTACTATGGGTCACTTAACTATTTGACATGAAATATTCCATATCAAATATTAGAATATTGTTAATGTTTTAATTGAACCAACCCAATTTTTTTGTTAGAACTTATTTAAAGTATACATATGTACATAGATACATATATATGTATATATATATATATGTAGGTTTCATGACATTTTGGTTTAACCCTTAACTGGCATCGCAAACTAGACATGCGTAAGAAACAAACATTCTATGGGGGTCGCTCGGTCGCCACGATACCAGTTAAGTATTAAATAACAAATTTACACAATAGGCAAACAATCCGTGGTCAAAATATTTTCGAAAACCTTCAACTCTGCAGTATGCATGCATTGCATAAATACATATGTACATAAATACATATACATACATACATGCATATGATAATACATACATATATGAATGTTGCATTTGCAGACCAATTTTGTTTTCTTTATTTGTCTTATTGTCTTTCATGAAAAAAAAAATACCGGAACGCTTAAATTATCACAACAGACATGTACGCATATTTCAATAATAAATATGATACCACTGGAAATGACATATCCTATTTCATTCTACCTGCTTCATAAGTACATACATACATACATACATATAGAGGCATATTTCCATATTTAAAAATTGACTCGGCATAAATATGTATGTACATAATTTACACATAATTATAGGTCGTTATAAATGCATATCATCGCTTTTGCTGCTGCATAACTAAGTAAATAAATATCAATCAAATTTGGAAATTTGACAATTTTTGATAATTTTTTATTTTCATTTTGGAATTCCTGGCTGTTCTTCGAACTTTTCATATTTTTAGATGTGTATTGTAAGTAGTACTTAGTAAAGGATTTAAACATTTACGTGGATAAATATATGGCATACTCATACTCACATACATACATATGTATGTACATACAGTGGCAGTCAAAAATGGATGAATAGTGTTACGTTTTTAATATTTGCAATGTAAAAAAAAACCGCCATATTTTTGCAGCATAGTTTTAGTCGCAGTTCTTTTGATAAATAGTCAATCTTGACAAATTGTCAGAGGAGTTACGCTACTTATAGAATTATATGATGGTAGAAAGTTGTAAAAGTCTATGGGAGGAAGTAGGAAACCGTAACTGAGTTAGATTGTGATGGCTTGCAGGTCATGAGGGATTTGATGGCAGCGAAAGGGCTGACATTCTCGCGAAGCACGGAGCTTAATGCGACCGGCATGATCCTTAGCCTTTCTCGATCGGCAGCAATTGAAATATTTTCCCGCCGGAGCCGGCATAAAACTGAAATTTAAACTTGAATAGATGCAAACCTTTGTTTTTGTAAAGGAAAACAAAAAAAAAAATCAGATAGCCAAACAGAAAAGTCCGAAATTATCACAAAATTAACAAAAAACATAGTGTCCACTGCATAGGAAAAAACAGAAAAAGCTAGGGGATAAGCTCTGTTTTGTAATTTTTTTGAGTATTTTTTTTAAGTACGAAACTTGAAAAAACAACATTTTTTAATAGAACTTTAAGTCATACCGAGCGCTAACCGCCAAAATAACGTAAGCGACACTTTTTTAAACATTTTCTTTTTGATGCAGAAATATTCCTAGGGCATCTAGATGCATTTCTGCATCAAAAAAAATTTTTGAAAAAAAATGTCGCTTACGTTATTTTGTCGGTTAGGGCTCGATACACTTTCAGATAAGCAGATATGTATACACATCTACATAACTACATATAGTACATATACGAGTAAATATCTAATTCTTGTGATCGCACATCAGAGTAGTACATATTAGAAAACCAAACTATTCGCAATGAATCGGTGAATGAACTTATGACAATAAATAGAATTCATATGTACATACAACACGTTAAAGTTTGAATGTTAAATCGCAATTCGTATTTGTTACATTTTTGCCAAAAATAGTAATAGTATCAATATTCATATATACCCTACCTAGACCAACCTAATTAATTAAATTGTTCAACTTATGCCATTAATTCGGAAGTTAAGTATTCATGCTGTGTGTTCGATTACTATTTTAATAGCCTGTATGTTTGCATTTTGGTAATTACATACATCTTTATTATGTACATCCACATATTCTCGATGTTCGTGAAAAAAAACGCTGAAAGTGTTTGCAATATATTTAATACAAAGAGGTCTCATCAAACCACTACAAATATATTTATATAAGTAAATCAAAAGAAATGAAAAAAAATAATAATTTATGTTTAAGTATGAATAAAAAGCAAGAAAAGTTAAAACTAAATGAATAATAGAAAATATACAGTATATATATGAGATACCGTAATTATATTTATGAAGAATGCCTATTTAAATATGTATTATTAATTGTTATTGATGTTCATATAAAAATTTACTCCTTCACATACCCAAACACACATACATACACACTATCGTTCTTACATATGTACGTATGTACATACAAATGTGAATTAGTATGTAGTTTTAATCAGTTTATAATACGTTAAAGTGTTAATTGCTTTTAAATATAAAATAAATATATTCAATTGTTAGTATTTTAATTAGCAACATAATAGGCATACATACATACATACATACGCTTGTACTACGAATCTTTCATTAACAAAATATTGTTAATTGTTGTGTTGTAAATGCTTACAATTAGTTGACATTTTTAGTTGTTGAAATCTACAAATTTATAAAAGGCTTAATTCTAATCCCCTGTATTTATGTATATACAACATACATATGCAGTACATACACTTACAAACAAACATATACATATATATACATACGTAATTACATAACTACATATAATAAAAGCAATTGAAAACAAAACTAAAATGTATTCATTAAATATATGTATATAAGTAAAGAAGAATAAAATAATAAATAGTATTAAATACTTACATAAACAATATGTACTGACGACAATAAAAAAATAACGACATTATTGAATTAATAAAGATAAGTATGTAATTAATAAACTAGCTGTGGTTTTTTTGTTAATGCGAGAAATTACGTAGAATTCCCGGTGGAGAGCATTTTGGCGCTATTGGAGCTTTTGGAGCTAGATTTAGCTTTGTGTTTAGCTCTTTTCAAATTATAGCTCTGATCCAGTACTGCATGAGCTTACCGGTTTTTACACGAATTTGCAGGAAGTTACAGGAAAAATGATCCCATACTTCATCTTTTGGAGAGTTGTGTAGAGAAAGGAATTGCCAGTGAAAAGTGTCAAGCGATCACTGGTTGACGTTTTGCAGGAAAAATGCTTTTTTTGTTCCCGTACTTTTTGTTGTTACTCACTTTTTACTCTCACTTCAGAGAGTAATTTTGTTGTTTGACATTTTTATAGGATTTAGGACAGATTTCGGTGAACCAATGAACTTTGTTATGTATTAGGTCCATTCTTTTGCAACCGAGCTACAAAAGAACACTCGCTTAAATGACGAAATACACGCAAAGCAACAATACAAACTCGGCTATTTATCCAAGTTCACCTAAGGAGGTCGGTTAAAAAATACGCGACCTGAAGAGTAGTGTTGTTAAGTGAAAAAACTGCTCCATTGTGAATTATTAATGGGAAAATGGAGAGGGAAATTTTCGTTTTCGTATATGAGCCATTCTTTTTTAAGTCGGACGGATTTCGTAAAAATAATTATGTCATGTCTCCGATTCGCTTCAATGGGTTCGCTTTATGGGTTCTATACATGAAATAAGCTAACCCGTTTTCGACGAATTTAAAATTTTTGTTTTCTTCTGAGATATGATCTGTCAAAGTTTGCGGTTTTTCTTGATCTAATCATATACTACTTCAAATCGTTATATCTCGGGTTCTGCGCATCGTAGAGAAAAGTTGTGGAACAAATATTGGTAATGAAGCGATATTCTGCCGAAATCCGCAATAAAATCTGAGTTTTTCTAACTTTAGTGCTGCAATTGCCACGCCCATTTCTAGGGGTTTGTCGCCTTAAAGAAAAATCTTGCCGTACAAATATATTATCTGGATAGGTATTCTATCGGAGTCCGCAATAAAATTTAAATTTTTTGCAAAAAACCGATGTTTAACACCTTATTAAATATATCTCAACATCAGTTTTCGAAAATAAATTACAAATATTGTGGATTCTCACAAAAAAAAAATATCTCGTCATAAAAAAAATTAGTTTAATAGTTCTTGAAAAACCCCCAATTTTTTTAAAAATGTTTTTTTTTTATAGAGAATTAAGCTAGGAATACGATGGTATAATTTTAAACCCTAATTTACTGGTATCCACTATGCAAATCATCTTCTAAAAGTTCAATTGTTAATAGCCAAGTTAGCTTTGGGAAAATCTTGATTACCTTGTATAAGCCCGTTTCTTTAGCTTTACGTTACGTTAAGATGAATTCTCTACGATGCGCAGAACCCGAGATATACCGATTTGAAGTAGTACATTAAAAAAATTCCCATCACCCTAGTTCCATCTCTAGCAATTGTAGAGGAAGAGCTTCAGCTGCCGAGTAGAGATTCACGTTATTTTGGCACAATTACGGTCAAGATACTATAGGAGGTTAAACTCCAACCTATCCAGACTAGACCCCAACGTACATACCTTACGTATGTTCAGCATTTGTACACACTCAACCCAACTCAACTAACGTGCCTATCGCTTTTGTCTAACCCCGTCGAAACGGCAGTTTTTCTGTGCCTAAAGTTAGTTGAGCTTATGTAAATGGTTGAAAGATTATCCAATTCTAGGCAGGATTAATCTACTAAAAAACTTTTTTATTAAATAAAAGATTCATTTTAAGCATCTTCATTAGATATTTTTGTAACTTCTTTATTTCGTTTTAAGACATTAGTTTTAATTAAAGTTTGATTCATGTATAATGAAAACATGTTTAGGACTTCACATCTCCAGTGATGGTACCCAAGCCCTTCGCCCTTTCTTTCTTTCTGATTGACTCCCTACGCTTCTTATGCTTATTGGATTTTAAATGCAGCTGCCATTGGAATTCGCCTATGAAGTGTCGTTGGCAGGATTTACAATAGTTGCTAATCTAAAAATATGTAAGTTCAATATTAAACATTAGGCAGTGTTTATTAGAAATTAAATAAAGCAGCAATAACTATACGCGCAGATGCAAACGTGTATGCATGTGAAATGGGTTCTCAATAACTATGCTAAAAACAAATAAGCACTAAAGTAAAGTCAACCGGTAAAAGTGGTATCACCATGAATTGTTTATTTTTTACCACCACCTTAACTTACCTCCTCATTGAGTCCCGCACCCGGATGCTGTCGTCGCGTCATTGGTTGTATCTCACACACCACCCCACTTCGATAGCTTTCGATCACCGCCACAGCACGCGCATACACTTCAGCTTGCCAGAGCTTTACATCACTCGTATCGAGCTCATACAAATCTGGTACTTGACGATCCTTACTGCCCAAAAACCGATTATTAATCCACTTAATTTGCTTCTTAGAGTAGCGTTGTGTGACCAACTTCAATTCGTTCAAACATGAGTTTAGCACATCCATACCAGCAGGTAAAGCTGGACTTTTATTTGTAGGGACAGTGGTATTTGATCCCAATTCTAATTCAACTTCTCTGTCGAGTTCGTGCTGTGCTTGGCTTGAAGTTGCTGATTCGTTTTCGTTTTCTTTTTGTTTTTGTGACTCTGTAGCCCGTGTTACGTTTATTGACCTCGGCTTTTGTGCTTTGAAGTGCTCTGCATGCGTATAATATAAATATACAGATATGCGAATGAGTCATTGCAAAAGCGAAAGCCAGTCATCCAAAAGTTGTTAAGTATACATATGTTAAAAAAAAAATTAAATATTAAAGAAGGAAAAGGTTATGATTCCTCATCTGTGTTAGTATTTAAATCTGTGGGAAAATTACGCGCTGTTCTTTTTTTTTATTTAAAATTATGTATGTAAGATACATGTATTGATCAATAGTGTTGGTAGGTACACAGATAAAATATGGAGTTAGTTCCAATCTGAAGAGTTTCGGTTAAATTGTATGAACCTCCACTAAATGAACAAACAGATCGGAGAAAAAACTGAAACTTTGGGTTATAGTTGCTGTAATGGCGTTAATCCAAACCTGCAGAGGTCGGTGAAGTTGACAAAAACGGATAGTTTCAAAAGGGTTGCAACAGAGAGTGAGAGAGACAGAGGTAGAAGAGTCAGATGCGTAGAAGTAAGTTGGTATGGAACGTGGGGCAGGAATTGATTTTACCGAAGTATTCACAATACATTTATAATAACCATTTTCCTTTGCCACCTGACGTAAGTGTTGACCGATCCTTAAGACTGAAGTTAAATACCTGCCGTTGGTCAGTCAAATTCCACGAATAGGCTTTTTTACTACGAGGCAGTGGCTACTAGGATGGTCCCTGAGGAATACCAATGCGCAAGATGTTATACTCCTTCACTTGAACCTCTCTCTACAGGTGGTGCTTTGGCGGTTAAAGAAGGCATATGCCGGTACCTATTGCGGCGATTTGGCATATCTAAGTCCCTTTCACTGCCCCCTAGCTAGGTTCTGGGTTCCTTATTAGCGCAGCACACTTATTTTTTGACGACACTAACACAAAAGCAATGCGTACAAAAAAACAGTATCTATTGAAAGCAAATACCTGCCTATGTATGTAGACCTTCTGAGATTGAGAGCAACGTCAGTTTCACCTGCAGCCCTCGAAACCTTTTATCAATGCTGTGCGAAATATTCACCCAGTTTCTGCCGGTGAATTCGATGATCAAAAGTGGATCAAAATCCCGAACCCGCGTCCGCTTTGCAGCCGAAAGGCTGGTATGCAGCTCTCAAGAAAACGGTCAAGAAAAAAATTGCCATTATTTTGTGTGTGTGTCCAAGGAATTTTGACAACTGATACTTCATCAGCCTGTTGTCTCGTTCTTTCCTCAAGAAATAATGGAACGGGCATATATCTCTGTTGCAAGAATGGGTTGCCTTGTGCTCTTTTTTCACAAATTTCTTAAGAACTGCGTATTGCCTCAAGAAAATTTTACACAAGAAAATTTCTTAGCCATTTCTTGTACGTCATTTTATATGGAGTTTTTGCTTTTCTTGAGAGCTGCATACTGGTATATAAGCAGAAATTCTACAACTTTGTCTCAGGGGACACAGCATTGTAGTATTTTTTCAGCTTATGGAGCCATTTCAAAAACATTATTAAAGTCTAAACCTCTGTCTACACCGAATTCCACCTCACTCCACATGGTATCATACTAGCACGCATTTCTTGTAAGTCTAAATGGCTTCCCACGGTAACGGTAAGTTTGGGAGTACATCCATAGCAGCCGCAGGTGTCGTGGGAAAGCTCCCGTACTGAACACTGCGATTGTTATTTCAAGTCTGACAAGCATATTTCCTACGCTATTGATTGAGAGTCTGCTACACCACACCACACTAAGTGCAAATCCCAAGAATTTTTCTACGTGACGTTAAGATATTCGAAGTCTTTTGATGTGAGACCTCCATAAAAGTTTACCGGCTACGATTAAATCGAAAAATACTTTATTCAGGATAAATGTGAAAAGTGACTCCTTTAACAGTAGAGACAATAACGCCGTTCAACTTTCTTCTTTTTGTAGTTAGGTAGGCCACATCATCTATATAGGCCTGGCCCTGAATATTAGGGCCCATAAGTATAACAAGTAGGAAAGCAATTGCTAAACAACAGAGCAAGGGAGAAGCACGCCGACATATGGACTTATTAACCTCCTTATGCCTGAATCCTAATGATTCTCTGCGGGATCATTTAACGAACGCGATGTATCCCGAAGGGGATCCGGTGAGAAGTGGTAAGTCGTAAAGACTACAGACTCCACTTGACGACTGAAACAGAGAGTACATTTTTTTGTGGATCTAAGGGCCTTAACAGATCTTGAAATTTTAATGAAGACTGGCTGGGAAGCAAGCAAATGTGAGAGGGAAACCTCCAGGAATGGGTTGAGTGCTGCTAGTCAATAAATATTAATTATTATTAGTGTAGGGCAGTATCGAGCACAAAAGTACTCAGAACTCGATTGACAAAAGGATCGATAGCGCCCGATTTATAAAAGTATCGATACTGAGTTCTCCAAAAAACTCAGTACATATTCACAAAAGAACTCGAGAGTACTCAGTACTAAAAAAGGAACTGGAAAGTACTCAGTACTCAAAAATACTCTGTTTCAATAATCGCTTTGATACATGTACTCAGGATCGATTCAAAGTACTCAGTATTAAGTGTCGAATAGCCTTAAAAGGTATTGACGTTTATTTACATTTAACGGTATTCAGAAATGATTGTACTCAATTTGTAGTTTGAATAATTTTCAAGTACTTGTACCCAGTACAGTTAGCCATTCATGTGACGTAATTTGGGATTCATATATTAATTTGAATAAAATACTGCCAGTTTGTGAGATTTTTACAGTAAGTATTGAAATGCCATCAACATGTGTATACTTAAAGAAAGTACTCAGTACTCTGAAAAATACCCGATCCTTAAAAGTATCGATACCAAATAACTCGATCCTCAAATGTACTCGATACTTCCCAACACAAATTATTATTATTATTCAAAAATATTTATTTGTATCTAAAATACACCCGGAAAAAAAGTCAACAAAATATATTTATCTCAACGAATGATTTGGTTATACTTACATTATTTGGTTATAGTTACCAAATCATGTGTTGAGAGAAATAATTTTAGCTGGCTTTTTTCTGGGTGTACAAAATTAAATGGTTAAAATCATAATTCTTTCTCAGTGTACATATGTACATACATACTATTTATGTAAAAAATGAACTGAATTACAAATGCCAAAAATTAAGTGGCATTAAAAAGTGAAAAAAGACTAAATCATTGTTTTCAATTACCTTCTGTTGGCATTTTATACGCATTCAAGCGTAAGTACTCATCAATTTTCTGATCATTTGCTGCATCAAACTGCTCCAAGTAGGGTATAAATTCTTTAAAGCCTATTGTTTGAAGTACGCCACGGGTGTACGCTGTGGAGTTGTCGGTTTTGCTAGAAAGAATAGCGGAGACAAATATGTACTACATTCATATGTTCATTAGACCATACCACCTTACAAGCAAACAAAAAAAGTTAGCCGTGCACCACTGAGCCTAAATTTTTAAGGCAACTTCTATAAAAAATTAAATTTTTCGGTGACAAAATAATTGTCCCCTCGCGTCGAAAAGATCGATGTAACATTATTTAAGGACCGACTCTAAATGCCGAAAATATCATGAAAAATTACCAAAGGCCACCAAAAACACAGAATTTGCAACGTTTAACTTTTGGCGAGCTTTAATTTACTGGCATTAGGATGGTACGTTAGGGTGGTAGCAACTGAGGTATGGTGGGCAAGTACTAGAACGGGGTACTTCAGATCAATCACCATAGGAAAAAAATTTGTCTTCTCGAAGCAAAAACATCGATATATCATATTTTAAGATTCGACTATAAACGCCGAAGATATTACGAAAAATATCGCCCTACGGTTGGCAAAGAAAAAAAATCGAAATTGCCTCACAAAAATACTTTCATAAGGTCTGTTTGCAGCTCTCAAGAAATTTTTCATTATTTCTGTTGCTTAAAAAAGTACTTTGCTTTTGCTCTAAATTTCCTTGCAGAAATAAATATACGAACATTTTTTTTTGAGAGCTGCAAACTGATTTAAGAAATTTTGATAGAAGTAAACTAATTTTCCATTTCTTGTGCGTCATTTTATGTGACTTTTTGGTTTTTCTTGAGCAAACAGCTCTATAGACTCATGAGTGTATGGCGAACTTTTTTTTCTGGTATGTTCTAATGTACATATGTACACATGTATGTATTTCATATAGTATTTATAAGTACTGCTACATGCTAATGATACAATTTTTTAAAAATAAATAAAAGAAAATCACTTAGTTATTCGCAGCAAAAAAATACACAATCATATGAACATAAAAAGTTATTTGACAACTTGCAAGAAGCAAGTTGTACATACTACATACGAGTACATAGGTTATCGAAAGATTACAATGATTAATCGTTTTGGGTGCTGCTTTTTGCTTTCCATATATTTTAGAATATATGTAATTGCAGGAGTTTTTTTAACAATACATTTTTAGGTATGAACTACAATTGGACACAAGACGTAAGTAGTAAAAATATATACATACATTCATACATACGGTTGCAAGTTCAAACCGTAAGTTTAATTACCTTTTATCAATTTTGTGTTCGTTGTGGAAGGCACGTATCTCGCGCAGCAAACCCTGTTCAAGCATGGCGTCAACACGTTTGTCTAAACGCTCGTTAAGTACGTCCTGAAAAAAAAAATACATACATACATACATACATAAATATCCACATTTATTTTATGCAAATAAACCTTTCATTTCATTCATTTGAGCAAACGCATAAATTATAAAGTTATTTATATTGGTTGATCAGTGTAGTCTATCGTCGTTTATAACTATGATTAAATGTTTCTAAGTATATAATTACAATGCAATACTCTTTAATACCAAATTTTATGTAATTATCGACATTACAACTTCCTGTGGTTCATTAGTTTATACGGCCAAATTTTGACAATCGACATTGCCTGCATACTTAAATGGCTTCACGCGCAAATGAGCCTGAGGTCTTGTGCATACATACATACATACATATGTACATATATTGGGTATTAATTTAAGTAGGCGTGACTGTTCATAAATCTGTCAAATACTTATTTACACATTTTAATGAATGAGTTATAATCGACGAATGGAAGGTGATACACCAAACCTTTACACTAAAATCCTATTCGAGCCTATTACTACGTTTATACGCATGCATAAGTCGCTTTGATTCATTCCGCCGCGATTCAAAACATATGTATAAACTGAATTTCAATTCGCTTTGAAAGAGCGAAGTGTTTTGGCTCACACTCCATTTCAAATCGGTAGTTTATTTCTCCAGACAGTTAGAAAGAGTGTATAAACACCGCTCTCACTCAAAGCGAATTGGAGATCAGCTGTTCCGCTCAAATTCCAAATAATCGCATCAGTATTTAAAAGCTGATTAATAATAATCGTTCTTTTTCTTTGCCACGATTTTATAATGCCGAATAAAACTAGATTTTTATCACTTTCCATTATGTTAACTTATAAAATGTCAAATGAAAACAGCTTATTTTGTTTGCTTTTGAAGACGGTTACTTTGATGCCGATATAAGGCCGTAAGTATAAACACTAGAGCGAAATGTGTACGGTGTCAATGCGCTTCCAATTAAGTCGATTATTCTGTGCGTATAAACGTAGTATATGTCACCAAAAACCAACTGGCAATTGCATGCACCCTGCAGGAAATGTACCTAACTATAAGCTAACTTTAAGTTGATCAGGAAGGAGCTAAAAGTCACTATTGTCTGTATATTTTCTTCGGCGAGAGCTAACTATATTTCTAAGGCGATGGCCGCGAAATAGTCAAGGCTGGTTACCTGTGCATTAAATGTAGTAAAGGGTGGTTACCCCTGCATTGGATATAACTAACTTGCAACTAAATACTTTTGGACATAAAATATCAATAGGAAAAACAAAATATTTTATTTTTATTTTCCTTTCATTTTTTTATTTATTTACTTTATTACATTTCATATTTGTTTACATATTCTGCTGTGGGTGGTTCTATATTCGAACCCCGTCACACATTACTTCAAAATTCAAATTTTTTTCTGCAGGGTAGTCATGAAAATTGGATGTGTAAATGTATTTGTATGCATTCATACATACAGTATTGATGTGTGTCAGCTCATCTGTCTTCAATTAATTAGAAACAAAAACGATCCTGCAGGCAACCATCTCGAAATCCACACTAATCTCTTCGAAGAAAATTTCGAATACTCAAAAAATCAAAAGTTTATATGTATGTAGTTGTGGGGATAGCTGCCCTAAACCTGATAGATAATAATCATATTGGAAATATTTTCGTAAACTAGATTTTCTATTCGAATTCAAGCCAGAAGCCACTTGATAAACCACGTCATAGCCTGTCGCCATTTTTGCAGTTGTGTTAAAGCTCGGCAAAAGGGTTGGTAGCGAACTTTATCTAAAGGCCTTTCAGCATACGGCTCCCTGGCCATTGCAGTGGGAAAATATATTGTATGGTTTTCGAAAAAATAATCAATAACACAACCCATTTCACATTCGAAAAAGCATTTTTTTTCCCAGGGCGATGCATTACCCGGTATCGAGAAATGAATATGATTTAATATGAAATTTTTGGGCCTTTTGAATACATTCGAATGCCGATTACATATTAAACAGTAATGAGATGTAAAACTCATAAGAAATACATTCGATTATTTATCACGCATGGAATGCATTACTACTTTTCCCACTGGGTATATAGCAGTGCTATTCCAGGCCATATTAATCGCTATGTGTAAGGTAAGTCTCCCTATGGATCCATAGTGCCGCGATTTCGCTTCTTTGACAGTGGCTGTCGAATGTACATACATAAATATGTAGGAAATCTTAAAACGAACTAGCCGTGAAAGCTGCTACTAAAAAGAAGTGGTATGGGTACCCGGACACAGCGAAATATCAGTACGGATGACCTTCCAACGCACAGTGGTCTGAATAGATAATCTAGGCGGACAAAACTATTTTAATAGGTCTGCATAAAATTGTTAAAAATCCTGCCAACGGAATCAAAATAATACCATTTTTTGAGGTATTTTTAATTCGGTCTAGCTCACGTAAACGGAACTCAAATTTTATCAGTAGAAGGAATGCTTGACCTAATTTTTTTATTTGTTGGTATCTGTTGTTGTTGGTTTATTTGGTTATTTATTAAATAGAATAAAAATGAAAGTTAGATATGGGTACAAGTGGACTTTACCGAAAAGCAAAAATTGTGGTTAAATTTTGTTGATAAGCGCTCGTGGTCATTGGCATCAATTTGATATTTTTGTTTGATAATTAAGCCGATAAACTCACACGTATTAAAAAGGCTTTTGTTTAACACTTGACAACCGAACAACGTCATTTTGCATTAATAGAATTCACTGTTTCTTCATAGTTGATGTTTGTATTTATACATATGTATGTAGGTAGGTGTGTATACCTCATACTAATAAATGCTTGTCGTCAACAAATATCTTATCAGTTTGTTCTAATTTTCGTACCTAAATTTAAAATAAAGTATATTTGTCCATCATATGCAGCACTTGAGTTTTATTGAAATTTTAGATATATATTTTCACAAGTACATATGTAGGTATGCACATTAGACAGGGTCGTGAAAAAACGTTTGTAAGCTTATTTCAGTGTTCAATAACTCAATTTAAGTTTTGAAAAAATACATAAATTTTTGTAAGTTGTGAGGCTTTCCATGATCTGTAAAAACGCATAGCTCTCTAAAACCAAATTTTCAACTACATATATATGTATTCACGTCACTCATCGCTAAATCGGATAATTACTAAATCATTTATAAAAAAGTGGTTTTGGCTGCTTTAGCAGCTGGCTAGGGCGAACATTTTTATGCTCTCTAAATCCGCTCAGCGTAAGATTACAAACTATTTTGGTTAATATTAGGATCGACCCGATTTATTGTACATACTTATATGTATGCATACTACGAGTTCTAAAATATATAAGTAAATAGCTATTACTAGTGGACCCGCATGGAGTTAAAATGCCCAAAATTGAATTTCAAAAGTCTATAAAATACTCCAAATGTTAGTCAGAGTTATAAGCGACTCGAGTGCCAGATTTCATCTAAATCCATGCAGCCATTTTTAAGTGAGGAGAGCTCTTGCATAGTGCAGGTTTCATTAAATTTGAAATCACACTATACCGATAACAAATTCAAAAAAAAAAAAGAAAATAAAACTGTATCGCACATCAACAGGCGAAGGTGTTTAATTTGACCTGTCATTTTTAAAATTCCAAAGAACGATGCAATTCGAATGACTATCACAAAAAAATGCTTCTCGTATAATATATGTAAGTGCAAAATAAGTAAAGTCGGAATGCTCTGACACCCTGGAATTGTATGAGGTGGGTTTTGTCGAAGGCCCGGGTACGCTCAGCCGATCCACAGTCCAGCGAAGGTCCCACTACTCTCCACCAAACAAAACACAATATTCTCGTATATTTGCTTCGAGCACGCACACACACACAGTGTATCCTGTTTGTTGTGTGGCGTCTCAGCCGAAAGCATTCGCGAAAATTGCGCATCTCTTCGTCTAACATTTTCATGGAGCTGGTTGGCTGCTCTTCTCCGGCGTTCTCGGCGATGTCGCTCTCTTGCGCCTTTGTTGGTCCATTTTCGGTGAGCTGTACGTCATCTTGCAGGTTGCTGGTCGTTAAATGTTCTACGCTTAACCCCCTTCGCTGTACTGCTTATTGCCAGTGCCTGCTGGCTCGAAGTTGATGTCGTCGGCGATGGGTTGTTGCAAGCTGGGTGGGGTGGATGTAGGTAACGGTGGTCCATCCAGCGTGAGGACAATCCCTCTATCCCTGAGGAAGTCCATCCCCAGAATCCTGCGTTCTGCGTGATTCGGGAATACCGAAGCAAGTGTGGTTGTCGCTCGCCCCTTATATACTTTATCTTTACTGGATACGTGTACAGGCTGGAGACGCACGTTTGATTAGCTAGTTACACATTGCGGTGACTCGGCCGATGCGGGATCTTGTTTCCTCCGTATGGTTTTGTGGACATAGGTGAGTGTTGCGCCGGTGTCCAATAGTGCGCGCACCCTCATGCCTTCGATAACCACATTGATGTAGTAGCGGCCATCTACTTTTCCTCCTTGTTGTGCGTTAGTGTCCGCTGGAGCGGTGGCGATCGGCGCTGTTCCGGTGCTGCGTGTTTTGCCGGGTGGCTTAACGGTGGCGTTGTTGCATTGACAGTCTCTGGAGAGGATGTTGTCTCGGCCGCACCTGGAGTAGAATAGCCCTTTCGTTCTTCGTCATCGGAAGCGGCGGTGCCCGCGTCCTTTGCAACGTCAGCAGGATTCGTCTCTACTGTACCTTTCTTCATCGAGGATAGGCTGAGCGCTGTCTGTCTGCCATTTCTGGCCTCCTCGCCCTTCAGAAGCTCAAATTCGTCAGAGAGATCCATCAGCTCCTCGATCATCTTAAACTCTCGCCGCTTAACAAAGAGGCATAAGCCATCGTAGATGCGTTCCAGGTGATACTCTCTGCACATAGTCGGGTGTTGGCGTATTAGCGTTTGTAGTGCCAAGATGTAATCTTTAGTCTTCTCTCGCCTTTGTTGGCATTGCTGATGGATGGCATCTTCCAGCGAACTCATGTGTCGCCTGGAAGAAAGAACCTCTCTACCTCTGCGTGGAATGCTGCCCACGAGTAAATGTGTAGCTTTCGGTGAACCCGCTTCCGCAGTGTTGGTGCGTGTTGAATTTTTTGCACATGTGCCTGAAGAGCTGGGTCCCTGCTCGGGCGACATTTATGAGGTGGGTTTTGTCGAAGGCTCGGGTGAGCTCAACCGATCCAGAGTCCAGCGAAGGCCCCACTAATCCCCACCAAACAAAACACAATATTCCCGTGTATTTACTTTGAGTGCCGGCAACCTTAGGTCCAAAGCGAGGGAGAGAGAGACTACTGACGTTCGTTTGTTGTCGAGCGATCGAGTCAGGGCGTACGACGGTGAGTAATGAGGAGTCAACTGGTGAGAGCGCGCTAGCAGCACGGCGGTAGACTCTCGGCAACGGTGCGGCAACTGTTGAGTAACGGCGGAGCAACGGTGAGCGGTGTTTCCTTGTGAAGAGAATTACGTCAGTATTATCCGGGTTTATTCCGAGTCCCCTACTCTTGGTCCAGTTGCTAAGCGTGGCAACATTAGATCGCAACCTCCCCTCTTTAGGGTCAGCAGCAAAATAAAAATTATTACTTTTTAATATTTTTATTGAGCTTTGTACCACGATTGTTTATTAGGAAAAATTGGAAAAGCAACAAAGTCTAAGCGGTAGAAGTTATAGCACTATTTCGGAGATCACCACATCCCCTCATCAGACTTCTTTTTCTAGACTTCAGACACCGCCCTCGTACGTACATATGTACATATGAGTATATAAAGCACACACACGGGGACATAGTTAAAGTTAGCGGTTTCCTTACGATTTCCATTGAATTCGCCACAATTATTTATCGATAAGAAAATTAAAATTCAGCGACGTTCTACACTGCAGTGACCTATAGCTGTTAGGTTTTTTTTTTTAAAACCATAATTCAACTGCACAACCAGTTTTATTGCAAAGACAAAGCCATGCAGCAGCAGCAACTATAGTCATGCCTACATACATACATACAAATGTATGTATGATTGTATGTACATATGCAGCGAATTATGGCTGTGTGTATTCCTTAACATTCACTAAACCTAATGATGGCGACGCATTACAATGGCAAAAGCGATGGACTGCGTCAAATCTGAAATTAGCATGCAGATGCGGTAACCAGCCGGCATTTCTTCAGCGACTTAAACAAAAAAAAAAAAACTTAGAATTCTTTGACTTCTGCGTGCCTTCTTCTAGAGAGTTTGCTGGTACAATGGCTTACGACTCATTTGGCTTTTGGCCAAAACGCCTTTGAGTAGGCGCATTAGCAATGGCAGAACAACAAATTCAATAAGCGACGAAGTACGTTATGCGTCCAATAAACAGCGGGAAGTGAAAGAATGGCAAAAGAGCAAGCGAACGATTAACCAACCGGCCGCTGGAGGAAAGAGTGGTATACATAGAATGTATGTACATACATAAGTAGTAAGTCGTAATTGCAGAAGAATGTCGAATCTATAGGAATGCGAAGTGAAAGGAGTTCTACAGGTTCTTTTCCATGATGAGCTTAAAGTGGGTTTTTGCAGCTTAAAGTTTGGACGCATGCGTGGCACCATGACTGGCAATGATGGCATATGTACATACATATGTATGTAGATAGGCTGTAGTGATTGCGGAGATTGGTATGTCTGTACGCGTAAAATAAAGAATGATGTTTGCAAGAGAAGGTGGCAGGCGTTAATTCGGTTGAGGAGCATGGAGGTTCTTATCGTTATTTTGTGCAAAGAATTGAAAAAAGTATTGGCCAAGAACGTTGGTCGCATCTTAAATACATACATATGTGAGCATGTACCAGAGTGTGAAGACACTGTATGACAAAATTGATAGAAAACGTTTAAATCGCCAACCTGGGAAAACAGAAATAATTTTCGGATATACAATCCTGACTTTTAGAAAAACTTGGTTTCATCTATTCCCCAGCCGAGTGCCGAACAGTGTTAATACGATTAGTTTTTTTTTTTTATTTTTATAAAAACTATATTTTGTGTGCTTACTTGAGCCCTGATTTACATACATATATGAGAGATTCACAACGGTGTCGTAAGTGTCGTATTGTTGTAACACGCCGAATATTCTCTTCCAAGGCGTCAATCATCTCGGGCTTATCTGCATAGACAAGCGACTTCACATAAGCCCACAAAAAATAGTCGAGCGGTGTTAAATCGCACGATCTTGGAGGCCACGCCACAGGTCGACGACGCAAGGTAATGCACTCACTAAAAGTTTCCTTCAATAAATTGATTGTTTCGTTGACTGTATGGCATGTAGTGCCGTCTTGTTGGAACCAAAGGTCGTCCACATCAACATCCTCCAATTCAAGCAGGAAAAAGTCATTAATCATGGCTCTATAGCGTTCCCCGTTGACTGTAACATTATGGTCGGCTTCATTTTTGAAGAAATATGGACCAATGATTCCCTCTGCCCATAGAGCACACCAAAAGTGACTTTTTGAGGATGTAACGGCGTCCCAACAATGGCTTGTAGATTAGCATTACTCCAAATGCGACCATCTTGTTTACTAACGTACCCATTCAACCAAAAGTGAGCTCCATCGCTGAACAAAATTTTCTTGTGAAAATCGGGATCGGTGGCTATCCCGTTAGACTCCCCTACAAGTGGACACTATCCGTCTTCGTCCGGTCCACTCAGCTAATATTACAGTAATATATTCCGCCTAAGTTTTGCACTATTTAAAAACATTAAAGGCGTCACCTGGACTTTTCAACTTTTCACTAAAACATGGAGTTTTCCTTATACCACTTCACAAAGACGGCAGCAGGTCTTCTATAGAAAACTATCGAGGAATAGCGAAGCTCTGCGCTATATACAAATATTCTATATCTCTTTTTCAATCTCACAATCTCTATCACTAATTTATTAGAGTTTACAACTCATGCCTCAAACGTTTTTAGAGAAAATCCTCATACCGACGTAATATACACCGATTTCAGTAAAGCTTTTGACAAAGTATATCACTCGTTACTCATCCATAAACTCGATTTCTTGCCTCTCTGATAGAACGCAGAGTTAAATTTGAAAATTGTTCTTCCAACATCATTAAAGTTTCTTCAGGAGTTCCTCAGAGAAGCCACCTGGGTCAGATTATGTTCCTGATAGTCATTAATAATATTTCTTCTACAATGAAAAATTATAAAATTGTTATGTATGTATGCCGATTACGTGAAACTTTTTAAAAGAGAGGTATTTGTTACTAAGTTGATTAATAGCCCGGCTCTTCAGGCTGAGGAAAACTTTAATGTTCCCTATCGAGTGTTCAGACACTTTCGGCCTCTGTTTTTGAAGCCATGCAAAACTAATTTTGAATTAAACGAATCATTCCGTTGTTTATGTTCCAGCACGTTTGACATATCGGACTCGATTTTCGCTATAAAGAAAACTATCATTTCCATTCTCAATGATATAAATAATATCTTTAGTATATCTAATCAGCTGATGAATTTGATTCTGTAGCTGAATAGTTTTAGATCTCGACACTTATATTAACAAACCGACTCGGCACAAGAAAAAGTTCCGTACGANAGAATCCACCTGGGTCAGATTATGTTCCTGATAGTCATTAATAATATTTCTTCTACAATAAAAAATTAAAAAATTTTTATGTATGTATGCCGATTACGTGAAACTTTTTAAAAGATAGGTATTTGTTACTAAGTTGATTAATAGCCCGGCTCTTCAGGCTGAGGA
>NW_016162663.1:0-41493 GCF_001687245.7 Rhagoletis zephyria
AACATCACATAGTGCGCGCAGCACTGGAGGCGATATGTTTTCAAACACGCGACATACTGGAGTGCATGCATCAGGAGAGCGGATTTCATTTGAATAAATTGCATGCAGATGGTTCGGTCAGCATGAATGATTTACTTATGCAACTGCAGGCTGATACTGCTGGACTAACGTTTTTCGTTCACAATTGACGGACACGACGACATTCGGTGCGGCTATTGTGCGCAGCGCAGGCGGAAGGTATTGATTTGTTTGACTTTCATCCGGACGAAGTGGCTTATGATGTGGTGGACTATGATATCTTCTTACCAACGAGCACCGATGATGAACGGCATCATCGCTATAGCAATGGAAGCGTGCTGTGGAGCGTAGTATGGGTTGGGTAATTAAGAAAACCAGCCGCCAAATAACCGATGAAACATACAACTTATTGTCCTCGATACCGGCGGCATTGTTTATAATGAGTACCTTTGCCATGATCATACACTCGACGACTGCGGGGAAATAACGATACAAAATAACGTATAGTACATACATATAAATAAGCTCAAATGCAGATAGATTACATAATAGGACATATGTACATAATAAACAATATTAACATAATGTATATAATGTATATACGTACGTAATTTGTTATAACTATGAAGTTAAAAGTTTAACTTAATTTGTTAAGATGTTTCAGAAAGTCTTTGTTTCCCAAAAAAAAAAAAAAAAANAAACTAAATTGTTGCTTATTTTGTAATATTGCATTTTGTTGCTGAATTTTATCGCCACCAGTTACTTAAGTATAATTGATAGTTAATTATGTAGTTTGCCATTATTGAATTATGTTCAACAGAAATATTTAAGTCTGTTATAATACATATACCCTTAAGTACTTATTAAGTTTTGGTTGTGATAAATTCCTTAAATGACAAAATACACTGTGAATTGTATATTTAGTGCTATAGTCTTATAGACTATTATCCAATATTGTAAATATGTACAGCTTTATACGAGTATGCAATTTAAAATGACAAAATATTAACTAACATTTGTAGACATGAACAAACGAAGAATTAATAAAGAATGAAAGAATTTTTCTAAAATTTCTTGTATTGAAATTCAAGCGAAAATTACGGCTTTTGCGGTAATGTAGTGATCGAATTGATTGGCGCTGTAACTGCCTATGCGATTTGGCCGAGCGCAACAAAACATGCCAGTGGTTTCTTCTTACTAAATGGGCCAATTAGAAACTCCAAGTGAGTCCAAGGCTCTCGACACCTGATCTTGCCAACACAGAGAAGGCCTTCCTCTACGGTTGGCGCATAGAATACCTTCAGGGCTGAAGCATTTGTTTCCATTCGTAAGACATGTTCTAGCCAGCGTAGTCGCTGTATTTTTATTCGCTGCACAATCTCGATGTCGTTCGTCGTTCCATAATCCCCGGTACTCCCCGGAAAAAGACCGTAAAACATCCGAACACCTGGTCTACGGTGGATTTACTAGGTTTTGTATTTATAACCGTGATGAACCCCCCGGGGTTTCGCCATGGGTCATCTCCATCCTCCGACTCGAAAAAGCCTGAGGCTAAGAAAGCGGGCCTATGTCTATGTCTTAAGCCTCATACAGCTTGTAGTTCCATGGTACCCGATAATAGCCGTAAAAGGAGCATAAACCATGCGAACACACCAAAGGGTGAATAACCTGGTCTATGGTGGTCTTAGTGACAGCAGCATAAAAATAGCCAAACTGTTTTTGGGGAATCAGCTGGTGTGACAGTCGTTGGCCAGATATATGTAGATCTGAGTAGGTAGGTGAGCGGTTACGTATACCCGACTGTCGGCAAACGAAGATCGTAAGGGAATGCGTTAATTAACCTTCGGTCGCGTCAGAATATTGCTTTGTCAGACGTGTATGGTTTCCAGGCCATAGTGATATCGTAGGAAACTGTGTGGCTGATTAACTGGCCAGAGACGGTTATTTCGAGGGAAGGTCGCCAAAAAAGAGAGAGTGGGAATCGCCTTGACTATTTGTGAACTGCTATTGTAAAGATGGCCCTCGGGTCAACTCAGCAAACTCTGGGGAAAACCAGCGCTTGTGCTACAGCGAGGTCATTATGGCCGAGGCGCGCTAAGCCGGATCTCTCGATTCTAGTGGGTATGTCTAGGAAGACCCACTAACCTATTTGAGCTCACGCAGTTAAAAATAATACTTATACAGCGCCATAATAAATTGTTGTATTACAGTCTATCCGTGATATAGCCTCTTCTGATCCTTTGCGAAAAATCTCGATTTGGTAAAACTTGCCAGATGCTATAAAAATCGACATGAAAACCTTGCTTGGCGATTTCAATGCTCTGTCGGGGAAAATTCAGTGTCTCCAAATCATATGAAAGTAAAACATAATAATAACAAAACGGAAAGATAAGATTTGAATTATATGCACCTATATGCACATATAAGTATGTACTCGTATATGATTTCCTGGGTGTCAAGGATGCTTGCCTGTTCAGGAATCCACCAAGCGCGGAAATTATGAAGGTGACATTGCTTATCTGACATCTTTGTCACCCATGCGATGTTTGAACCCGGCGGTCACATTTAAATGCAAACACTAATTTGCGCAATTTGAAAAGTATTTAACGGCATATTTATAAGTAATACAATACTTAATATATTTAAACAAAAGTTGAGGTACATACCAACGGACTTTTATTAAAATCTGTGTGCTATCCAAATTAGATTATTGTGTCCTTATGCGTCTATAAGAAATATTTTCTGTTGTTTTTTTTTCTATGATAAATTTTTTTTTTCCGAAAACACAAAATTTCTTTTGAACGAGGTGCGTATTGCTCTCCTATCAATCAAAAAGAATACTCTTGGATTTCTCGCTTAGGAGACATCACTTTTTAATCCTAAACGAGTAATAACGGAGTACAAAACCGACAAATCTCGCTTATTACTCTCAAATCATGCCTCAGGGAGCATTCTTTATTTGCTCGCTTAGGAGATCTCTCATTACGCTCCTAAGCGAGCAATACAGGAGGACAAAAGCGACAAATCTCGTTTATTGGTCCCAAATCATGCCTCAGGGAGTATTATTTCGTCGCTCGCTTAGGAGATCTCCTATTTGATTCCTAAACGAGTAATAAAGGAGTACAAAACCGACAAATCTCCCTTATTGCTCAGAAATCACGTTAAGGGGAGTACTCTTTTATTCCTCACATAGGGAGATCTCCCTTCAAGTTCTAGTGGGATAAAACACAAAATATACAGACATGAAATAGTTTTGTTTTGTATAAAAATATTGTATATCAACATTTATTCGATTAATTATAATAAATATTTTAGTTACTTAAGTAATTAAATCGCTAAGCTTAAAATAAACAAAGAAACTTTTTTTTTTTAAGTAAATAGTTGCCATACAATTATTCAAATATTAAGTACATGCTTGTAAGTATCTATAGTGTAAATGTGTGTGTTGTGTATTTCGTTTGTTTATAAAATTAGTGGATTTTCTAATTATTGGAGATGAATTAAAGTGCCATGTATTTGCTAAATTCTTTTGTTGAGCGTCTTTATCTTTTGTCTTTTTATGATTTTTGTATTTTTGAATATTTTTTCTTCATATGTATATGTATGCATGTATGTACGTGTTTAAGTATGCACTTCTTATATAAAATATGGTGCAAGCAGTGCTTTAATCGATAATGTCTTTTGAAGCTTTTGTCTTATTCGTTAATACATATGTATGTATGTATACATATAAAAAAAAAATCTCTTATCAATTCTCTTTTTTTTTTTTTTGTTGTCTTGTTGTCAGTGTTCTAAAACGATGGCTTGCTGCTGCCCATGCCGCGTGCAGGCAGACTATTTGTTTTCGCTGTGGGATTATCACGGGCTTGCGAATGTGCCACCACAATGCTGAGGCACTGCACCCATTCCTCGGCATTTTTGCCATCCTTGGGTTTGAGTATTAATGTCTGATCGGCGGTGAAAATTTCGAATGCTTTTGGTATGTTGCGTGCGCCGCGCGACACCTTAACGGAGCGTATTTGATTGACGTCAATGCTTTCGCCACCGCTCTGTAGAAGTTACAAATTTCAAAACTCAAAAAAAAAAAAGAAAAAACAAAATGTACTGTTAAACGTTTATTCACTTACCGATCCTTTGCAGGACAAATGTGCACCAGAGAGCGTAAAATATCTTGTGCGCCAGCGTCGAAACAGTCGCCATTTGCCTTTTTTCTCCTTCAGCTGTCCCTCAATCATCGGCTGATTGCTGCCATTGAGAAAACCAACTGCTTTATCGGGATGATTACACAGCAGGCAGCCCCATTGATATTCCAATTCGTTGCAATTTGGATTGGTTGTGTCGGTTTTGGATACCTCGAAAACGTCCAGGAAGCCGGAATGGCGTAATTCGTTGACGAGTATTTCACGGTCCTTCGGAAGGAAAATAGTAATGAATAAAGGAAAATAGGAATGAACGAAGAACAAAAGTAATTAAGAAACAAATATACATATGTACATAAGTACACACACATCGCTAGCTTAGAGTGAAAAGCTGCTAAGTCCACTTAAAAAAAAAAAGAATTATATTTTGATGCAAAAAGCAAGAACAAATAAAATGCTGGTTTATTTCTAACCGTTTCTATTCAGTGGTACGCAAACTTGATAAATTCAAAATAATTAGTTACAGGAAATATTATAAGTGCCAGAGGATGCAACAACTTTCCTTAAAACTTGTGTAATTTATTTGGCTTGGAGTTGTTTTAGCTTGGAGTTCGCAAATTTTTTAAGTAGGAAGGTACAACAAAAAAATTTTGGTTAGGCCACTTCTGTTCTCACGGCCTCAAACATGTGAATGAATGCAAGTACATTAGGGTAGTCCTTGTAAATGTAGGAAGCAAATTTTTACCTAAGATTTTTTAAGCCTCAACCCCAATCAATCGAAACTAAATATCTTATGTGATATCTTCGACCTTAGTAGTATCGATTTTGGGCATTAAATGAAAAAAATTTTTTTTTATTTTTTTCAGTCCCTAGAGGCATCGGGTCTTTTACCTCTTTGCGACACGCCTTAAACAACTCCAATCGGGACCCAAATTTATATGTGATATCTGTGAGGGGGTGTGACCTACATTTGATTTTTTAAGGACCACCCTAAAGTCATACATACTATGTTAATCGATAAAATTATCTATGCATTAAATTGCCACAGTTGTAGATACTTGTAAATTTTTTAATATTTATCGATATACATGCATATGAGTATTTATCGTTATAAATATTTTTGCAGGTTTCGTATCGATATATTTTTCGATATGTTATCGATATACATACTTATCGATTATGTTATCCATATCTCATCGAATATGTTAACGATGTTTTATCGATTATGTTATCGATTAAGTTATCGATATATTACCGATAGCATTGACGTTGCATGCAAAACAATATTTTTACAAAATAACTCAGCTGCGAGTTCACAGCTGCAATGGGCTTAACGCAGAGAGATGTACATACATACATACATATATATGTGCGTATTGATAAGTTAGTACAAATATTTGTAAATCTACAATAAAACAAACAAACCTTTGCATTCGGAAACTGACTGGTGACTAATTCTGTGAAACTGCGATTCTCGCATTTGAGTATTTGCCAGATATTCTTCAAATTGCTAATGCCGGGCTCGCGTGTACTTAAAACAGTTTTTTCCTTCACCTAAAATTCATAAATTTAAATTTAGAAAACATACGAAACGTTATCGCAAAATATCTTTTCCCCCCCACTTACATAGTGTCGCACTTGAAAGTCCAAAAACATTAAATGTATCCAGGTTTTAGGGTTGCGCGTGCGCATCGTAAAGCAGGTCTTCGAGTACATACAATGGGGGCCGCGTATTTGGCAGGCGAAGTGCAGTTTGGCGACTTTCTTCGTGCGACGCTCTGCAAATTCATTCGAAACTTTTTGACGTAAATACCAGACGCGGGAGAGAGAGGGATAGAAACAGCGATAGTTGTTGTCGTTGTAGTTGATGTTTGTAGGCGGACGACAAATGAGGAGACATACATACATACGTATAAAGATGAAAGAGAGACATTACAGCAGTGCAGTTTGAAGAGGAAACCAAAAGAAAAAGGAGAGGAGAAAATGCAGAAGATGAAAATTATACAAATTTTAAAATAAAGGTGAACACAAAAAAAAAACATAAATACAAATAAGGCATGGATTTTGGATAGGAAGAAAAAGAAAGAAAAAAATGTCAGACATGACGACGATAAAAATTAATTAAATGCATGCTTGCTATTTTAAATGATGAATGACATAAACAATTACGTTTACTTGTGTGTGCGAAGTGTATTAGCTGGATATTTATGCAAGTATGTAAGTATTATGTTAACATGTATGTTATGTATGTATGTGTGTGTATTTGGTTTCATGCAAAGTCTCAAAACAAAAAAAAAAACACAAAATTACTGCTGCTTACCTTCAATGCTACAACGCGTTGGTGGCGGCAGCGATTGTGATACCTCATCCATGTACGATTTAATCGAACCGAAATGTTTTTCACAAAATTGCTGTACTGGGTCGCGCATTATCTGATAGGGCTCGAATGTGCTCATGCGTTGATCTAAAATGCAGCTATTATTGGCGTTGAGTAGCGTGCGACTGGTGTTGTTGTTGTTGCGACGTGGCGTCATATTAGTTGTTGGGCCGGAGACGATCACTTCGTGTGTGCTCTGCGAGAAAATGAGAATTCTTGTTAGGCGGTGCGTATGCGTAACATTTGACGTGGGGTAATATGTAGCATTGGATACTCATACGCCATGTTGTACAACACAGACAGTTACATACATACGTTTTGAGAGTGTTGAAGTTGCAACTTACATTTCCATTCACGGGCAGCTTCATCACAGACTTTTGATTGCCGTTATTCTGTTGCGGCAACGCTGGCGATGCATGATGCACCGAAACCGGATTTTGTGGTATGGAAATTGAACCTGCAGTGAAAATTATTGCGTTAGTTTTTACTTCAGCAAATATATATGCGGACTGGAGTAATTTTTTTGTCGAAAAATAGTTCAAAGAACAAATATTTTGCGCAAATAATTTGGTATAATTTATAGGGGACTTGAGTTTCTCAAACAGTTTAAATTTAAAGCAAAACGCAGCGAAGATTTTCGTTTTTGAAATGGAATCGAAGATTTGTACTTGGCCGCTTAGGCCGCGACTTAAATGTAAATTCAGTCTGACTGCTTTTGGAATTGGAATCCGCTTATTTAAAATCTTAGCTTGTCTCCAAGCCAAACTTGACAAGAAATGACACAAATTCGATCCAAAACAAATCATCTGGCATCTTGAACAAATTTGATTCACAGTGCACATTTTTTTCTCAAAATTAGTCCAAGGTTTCAGGAATGCATTGAAGGTGTAGTTGGATTGGAATTTAGATATCTAACTTAAATTTTTGCTGGCACTCGTCACAAAAACCAGCGAGAGAAAAATATTTTTTTGTTAATACCAGGGTCGGAGCGATCAAGGTTTTTCTGACTCCACGGTAAAATACAACTTTTCGAACAGAAAATTCCAGCACAAAATCCCACACAAAGTGGTCTGAGCAAAATGATTCTCTCACCTTGATCTCATATACACCGCTGGCCATAATAATAGATACAGGTCATTTTTAATAGTTTTGCCTTTTCTTATTTTGTTTGCTTAACGATACTATCCTTTCTCAATAAATGATTGACTAACATAAAGACATAATAATTAGCTGATGAATTTGGTTCTTTAATAGACTAGTTTTAGATATCGACACTTAACAAACTCCTGACTTTCGTGACTCGGCGCAAAAATGAAAAATAGATTTTCCGTACGTAATGCGAACTAAGCCCCTTGCGCGGATGGGTGGGAGGAGGGCAACCGTTGGGGTTGGTAATAATAAAAACAATGTTCATTAATTTTTTATAAATATCTAGCTCCTTATGCATATAACAAAAATCATATAAATCCACATTTTAAAGTTTGTAGAAAAATTAAAAAAAAATCGCAAGAAATCTAGATATCCCGTTTTATAGCCCAATGAATTCTAATAAAACAAAGTGCAAATTTGAAGTTGGTAAAAAATCACCTTCATTTTTGATATTTTTTTTGCTAATGGTGTTACTATTTTCTTCTATACAAAAAAAGTCGCGGAACAATGATCACATCCACGCTAGGCAAGTAGTGTTTTGATATTCCTAAACTCATGGAACGAGAAGTATGGTAATACTGTGCTGTGTACCAGGGTACTGGGGTATAGAAGGTAATTCGGTCGAACTAGTCTGCTCTTGCGGAACGGTCCTAGTTTGCGGACCGGGTTACTTTTCTTCAATACTCACAATTACTACGATAAATATCGGGCTGAAAACAGAGCCCTTATGCCATCTTTGTTCTAAAGACGGAGACACATCGGAGCATATTCTATGCGCTGGAACGGCGTTGAGCAGACTAAGTAAGCCTTAAAGACTTAAATTCATCCCCAGTCGAACCCCTTTGTAAACTGTAAGTATTTATTAGGGATGCTGATAGTGTCTTGTGCTGTTAGGGTAAGAGTCTAATTATAGGGATAAACATCTGAAGTCCACCCCAGAGACCTTTTCTCTCCTTTAGAAAGCGTCAGTTAAAATGTCAAACCTGAAAACTACAAAATGTGCGTAGGAAGATAATTTCAAAACCGGTCTGCAAACATCTTTAGAAGTGTGGATCACTTTAATCAGGTCACTTCGCCGATTTCGGAACTGGTAGCTTATCCGCCAAAGAGTAGTCAAAGGACTCCCAACCTCCTATTATGCGGTGAGACAAATTTAAAGGCGCCATCCCCAGCAAACAATTACCTTTATATCACGCTAACCTCGTCCTCATATTAGCCTGACTAGAAAGTACTTTGATGCAACTGCATTAGAGATTAAGCATACTTCACTAATTTTCAGAGGAACGTGAATGAGTCCAAGGTCCTGGTAGCCGCTTGGCTATCAAAATAAATGTTTATACCCCTTATGGGCCTCATAGCTACCTCTTACTGGAAAACACTATAATAGCGTTCAGTCTAATGTCTACTATTCACTCTTCACTCTGAGAGGATGTCAAGGCAGGATTCTAAGCACTGCCTTAACCGGTGAATCCAAAAAGTATTATGATCATTCTCGGCCTTAGAAAACGTGCTGTTTTGACGGGATTGAATCACAGAGATATGGGTGTTAGATGAATTGGTTTGATTGGACATTCGAAGAGTTGGTGTCGTACGGAGAATGTTAATATATTGGACATAGCTTGGGCATGTCTGTGTTAACTTTTCGTATATAGGATATATATCCAAAACGGAGTTGTGCTAAAATAACGCGGGTCTCACGAGAAAACTCGATATATTTCGATTAAAGTCTGTTTCATGCTCCTCCTGCAGATCCTTTACGATCTCAATCAAAAAGAGAGGTGCATTTCTTATGCTTACGAAACTTGCCTAGCTCTTTCGTGTGAGATAAACTTGTCTAGGTATCAATCGCGAACATATCAAGTGATCTGAAAAATTCACACAGCAGCACGTTTTTAAAAGCCCCTTCGATGCCGATAAAGACCCAACGGCGATAATCTTACCCGCATTTGCTACCTTTATGCGCACTTTTTCTACTCACCAATTGATTGATTCAGCGCATCGGTGCTGTACTTCAACAAAGCTGTACTCGAGTTAAGTAACGTTGTGGGCCCCTGCGAATGCGGTCTAACTTTTGTGGGAGATGTAGTCACTGTGACGCCACCCGAAGTGACCTGCGTCGATGGAATACCCCACTTATTGTGACCCGTTATAATGACATTATTGCTCAATGGCGGCACAGGTGTCACATATCCTGGACAGCTGGGACTGGTTGGAGTTTTGGGTGCAGCTCCCGTACCCACCGTTGTCGTACTGGCGCCGGTGGCTGTTTGCACCACCACATTGCCGCTAGATTGTGAATTGTTGGCATTGTTGGAACTGGAACCGCCATTCTGATTGATATGCTGGGAGGAGCTAAGGCGCGTCATACTCTTATGAAGACCACCCACTGAGCCGCCGGCGACATTGAGACGTGTCATACTGCGATGCGTATTACCGGTTGGATGCAGGCGACCAGTACTGCGCGAATCGCCGAGTTTGACGCGACGCGTATAACCGGCATGCGGCGGCGTGGGAGGCACTGGAGCAGCCGCGACGGCCAAAGCTGCATTGTTGCTCTGTTGTATGACAGTTGTGTTGGTTGCGACGCCCGTCGTTGGTTGTGTTGTTGCTAATGGAATGTGGTAATCAATTACAGAAATGCTAAATTAAATACATACGTGATCGCAAGTGCTCACATATTTTCAGGTTGCCACTGAGTAATGCCTTGCGGCTACCATCCTTCGGACTACTTGGACTACTGCGACTCTTATTTTTGCTTTTATGCATGCGACCTGTGGTGGCTGTGGCGGCTGCCACCGAAACGGTTGCTGCGCTGGAAGCTGGTTCGGCAGTGATTGGTATCGATGTGGCTGAGGCATTGGATGCGCTCGAATTATTGGCTGCTACGGTATTGAGAACAGTTGCCACCACTGCTGCGGCGGCTGTTGGTGTTGGCGGTGGCGGATCGGTCGGACTGTTCAGGTTCACTATGGTTACGCCGCCTGACATCTTAGTACTAGTATCCATGTTGATATCGGATGTCGAGAGTTTCTGTTGACTAAAAATTTATGAAGTTGGCTTAGTTTCTACGAAAAATTCTACGCATGACTCTACTCACCTGAGCGCGTTCTTTTGCCGCACGCAAGCGAGCACCTTATCGGTGAACAGTATGGGAAATGATGAGCATAACTTGGTGGCTTCTTGTAGTAAATTCGTCTGTGATGTGCGATCTGCATGTGGCAAGTGTTCCAAAACAAAGTCGAGTGCGTACTGCGCATGCGCCTTGCTCGTACGTCCGGCCGAGGCGAGCGTTTGTGCAGCCAAGTAAACCGTATTTGGATTTGCTTTGCTGGCTGCTTTGATTTTCTCGCTATGTTCAACGATGAGTAGGGGACGTTGCTCAGAGATTTTAAGTAAAATTTGCATTGTTATTGCGGCAGTTTCATTGTCGCACAGCAATTCGCATAGGCGTGGCACACAGCTCTCGAGAACCTAAAAATTTGTGTAGTATGTAAGACATACATTGGAGATTTTTAATTTAATTTTTTTTCATTTTAAGTTTGGTTGATTGCAATGATGATTTTTACTCACCATTGGCGTCTTTTGCGCAATGAGTAGGTATAGTTGTAGCACTGCCAATTTCTCTTGTGAGTCGCATTGTGGCAGCAGCGTCACCAACAGTGGTGCATGTGGCGACACTTCATCTGGAGAGACTTCGTAAATTTGTGAAAGCACGCGTAGTAAGCCGAAATTACCTGCGAGTGAAATATAAAATAGGCAAAAATTTGTTACAAAACTTGTTTTTTTTTTTTAATCTCAAAAGTGTAACTTTCTCACCAGCCATAATCGAATCCATAATCGATGACACATGTGGACTTAGCAAGTATGCATAGTCTATAGCTGCCAAAGAAAGATAGCTCGCTAAATTTCGAGACAATTCACGATTGCCTTTTGGCAGGAATTGCACTGCCACCGGCAGTGATATTTTCATCAGTTCCTTTTTATCATAGTTCTGTAAGAGGAAGCGAGAAATAATGATGAATACATATGTATGTGAAATAATATAGGGAATTCGGACACAGTTGCGTACATGGGTCTAAGACTTCCGCTTGAGAATAGTGGAGAGTGTTTTTGAAAGTAAGTACGGGAACTTATTCTATACCGGTTGAAGTCTTAACCGGCCACTGGCTGACCACGTCACTGTTGGCTGTTTAGCAGCACAAATAATGTGAGCCTGGAGATCAAGGATTCAGAAAGAACACTTGCCAAAAGGGCTGCTTTGACCTCGGAAGACAACTTAAACGTAGAGCTCCCTCTCGACGAACAAAGAGCACGCTCTGCTAATCTCTCATCAGTGCCATCCTTTTATATGGAGATAGATGGACGAACTCGGAACAAAGATGAGAAGGCTTTGGGGGATTTCGAGAGAAATATTCTACACAAAATCGATGGCCCTGTCCGCGAGGGCGATGGAAGGACAAATTGTAAGAGCTTATGGACGAAAGTTAAGCGCACAAAAATGCAGCCCTTGCGCTGGCTTGGCTATGTTTTACTCCTGAATGACTATGCTTCAGTGCAAAGATCCTGCGACTCGTCACCAATGGGTAGACAATGAATGAAAGGGCTACCACGGCAACAATGGGAGAAGCAAGTTCAGAAGCGCCTGTCTGTATACGGGAAGTAAAAATTGGAGCAACTTTGCAAATGAGAAAACCAATTAGCAAAGTTTTTTTTGGTCACTTAAGAAGAAGAATATTATGTCCTTTGACACTATCATGCACAAATCAAAGAGCGATTAGTTATTCTATAAAAGTTTATATGTAACTGCATATTTACTCACCAAAAATATACTTGAAATAATATCAGCGGCAATTTTTGCATGAGGAGGTTCCTCTTTGGCCGAGCCAGCTGGCTGAAGATTCCATAATAGGCACGTCCGCAACAAATCTACCAATGCGGCGCAATAACGTTCAGCAGTTTTCGTTTCACGTATGCAAGAGAGCACACGTGTAACACAAATCTCCACCACAGACTGATCATTGTTGTTTTTTAAATAGTCCGGATGTGAAATAATCGGACTGATGTCAGAGAGCTGTACATTGATTGAAGGTTAATTAATTGAAGACGTTTTTTTTTTGTAAATACTGGCTATGTATCCATGTTTATATGTTCATATATTAGGGTGGTCCTTAAAAAATTTCAATTTCTAAATTTTGTATGTTCTACGTGCAAAATAAAGATATGCACGAAAATTTTACATTAAAAAAAAAAAAATTCGGAGTCGCTACCAGGCTTTGCAAAAAAATGCATTTTTTAAATCACAAAAACTCGACCAAATGTTGGGTTTAACCAGCTATAACTCAGCGAGTTTATGAGTTTATATATGAATAAATTTTAATGATAAGTCAAATTTATCAGATATCAAGTAAAAATTTTTTTATTCAAATTTTTTCAAATAGCCCTAAAAATTTTGAAATTTTTGTGCTTGTCTTTAGGTTGAACAAAATAAAGTGGTGCGCCCGTAAAAAATTTAGAAGTTGATATATTTAAGGACCACCCTAATGCATACATCTACTTACCACTTCGCTAATATCATTGACGATTTCGGAATCTGGCACCGAGAATAAATCGCCAGCACGGGATAAATCACGTTTGGAGAGCACTTTCGTGAAGAGTTCGTGCATTTTTCTTTTACCTCACTTAGTTGCTGTTTTTTTGTTTTAAGTCTGCAAATTCGCAAATTGTCTTTTTTTCCGTTTGTTGCAATAATCAATCGAAGATTCTTCGAAGAATGTCTTGTCTCGTGTGCATTTGTCTTTTACACTACACCTATAAATACGCTCGTAGACACATACATATTTGTCTTATTTACGTAACGGTACTTTTGCAAATAAAGAAGCATATTGGTCTCCTACTTTGATCAGTCTATTATTGCTGCGCAGCGATCACCAAAACGCCGCGGCGTCGAGCACATTTAGCACTTTGTTAAACGTCTCTGCGACAGGACTGCAAAGAAAAAAATAAAATAAGAAATTTAAGATTTTAATTATAACTTGATAGACCATTCAAATGTTAAATGGTTTTCTTCTGAAAATATTTGATTTCCTCAATTTAAAATGCAATTCGATTACGCGTACGACTAAAACACATTTCTTTTATATTTATACATATTTGCAGTAAAGCGTCGACAATTTCACGGTTCTTTTGCAGCCAACTGCAATTAGAGAAATGTTGCGATAAGGCAAGTAGAAAATTCATCTAACTTCTTTGCTTATCGCATCGAATTCATGTGCGCTTTTCAGAACCGGCACGCGTTGCACTTGCATTTGTGCCACTCACTCTCCTCCACCCCCTTGCAACACTCTTCTATTACACACTTTGCTTAATTAAGTACGAAGTAGTAGGTTCTAATGAATGGGGCCCATATATGTAAATAGAAATTCTGGACTTGCTCTACTAAAGTTATACATACGTACATACGTATGCAATTATTTGTGTGCCTTTTTTTTGTATTTTCATTTCTATTTCTTCATGTAAAGTATTTGCTTAGTATGCACATTTTTCGCGTAGCTAATGAAATTGTTGCGCAAATAATGTTTTCTGCAAATAGAGATGGGGATTCCCTACAGCTGATACCTACATGTTAAAAAGTTAATTGATTAATTTTCTAAGAAAATGTTTTTAGTATTCATTTGTTTTCATCATACTGATTGATGTGTGGTTTTGGCGAATACATAGGTGCCCAGCAGATTTTATTTTACCCTAAAAACTATATAATTGCATGAGCTAAAAAATTCATATGAAAATAAACTAACAAATAGAACACATCACAAAATGATATCCAACTAGGTAAATCATGAAGAAAAGCGTAACTCGCTTTAAGTGCTTTTCTCAGGCCGTATATCAATAATTTTTTTCTTGAAGCCATTATAACTATATAGTCACAAAAGTAAGTGGTCCCACTAGTTAGATGCATTTCTTCTTTGCAAAGTTTCGCAGGTTATTCGTACCAAATGCAGGCAGGTCATTTTGCACTTAGTCGTTCCATTTGGTTGCTGGGCGCCCTTGATTTCATTGTCCACACATCGAAGAGGAATTCCAGGATCTTTTTACCGTTGTGCCGTTATCCATACGTTCGACAAGCCTGCTGTTGTGATTCGTTTGATTTTGTGCATGGATTCCACAGATTCTACGTAGAATGGTCCTCTCGAAAATTCCAAAAACCTTTAGATCTTTCTTCCACCTGGTCCTCATTTATTTATTTGCCTTATAAAAAACCGCGTGATGGCAGATTTATAAGGCGTGTTTTTATGATCGTCGAAAGGGTTTGTGCTTTTCGATTGGCTGTCAAGCTACAAGTAGAGCCTTTTGACAAAAGTTACTCTTCGCTTGTTTGGTGGTGTTAATGCTGGATCCGAAATATACAAATGCTTTCATTACTTCAAAGTTGTAACTGCTAAAAGTGAGGTGTACGCCAATACGCGAGGGCTCTTTCTGTATTGTCAGGTGGTATTTGTTATTGTCCTCGTTCATCGCTACACTAACTTCTTTTTCCTCCTTCTCTAAGCTGGAAAATGCTGGAACTGATGATATAAGCAGACGATGCCATTGTCATCTGTGATTAAATTTCGCAGGCCTGATTAATCTTTCCATTATCAGTTTTTCGAGAACCTCTTGTAGTCGCGAACGGTTTAGAGAGTCGTCGCAAATTTAGACGAAGCAAAAATTTTGCTCAGAGTTACTCTACAAATCCGTATTAGCTTTACGAGAATTCCAAATTGTATTCAAAATGACGAATGTCGAATATCTTGGGTCCTTTCCGCGTATTCACGCACTGTGAAAATCTGGCCAGTGATGGATTCAAAAGCTCAAAGTCAAGGTCTAATTAGTTGATTCATGAGAGATAACTAACTGCTTACACATTGGCCCAACCAGCTTTTCGCCGTCGGCTTTGATTGCCGCCAGCTCGAGGCATAGTATTACAATATTCAGGTACGTATTTTGGTCTGGGGGGTTTCTTGTACTTCGATCCTATACACTGGTCTAGAGGGTTCGTCATAAGTGTAATTTAAAGCGTAGTTAAATGTTCTATCTATATCACTTCTTAATCAAACCCAAGCATTTCAGACCTTACCAGACCAAACTTAAGTACAAGCGAGCAGTTGGGATATAAGTATCTGGAGGCATGGAAGGTTGGTAGGGAACAGACGTTAAGGTCCCGAAAATGGACTGTACAGGGTTCGATTGTCAGTTGAGGCAGCCTATTTTCGGTAAGAACAAGTACTGTGAATCTTGTCTTATGAAACCATGAGCTTTCTTCTATACTCAAACGAAATTAGTCAATATTTGTTTGTAATTTAGAGTTACAAAATGATCCCGCATATGCATTTTGGGGCGAACTTCGTAGTCACTAAATAGGTCGGCGACTAGCGACAGGGCTTGAGAAGTGCTGTCGCGCTGAATGTCTACACAAACGGATCGAAGATAAAGAAAGGTATAAGGTCGATATCAACAAAACCTATAAGCGGCCGGACTACTGCAGCATTTTCCAGGCCATAAAAAGTGCGGCGGAGCTACAGAACAGCAACCTAGAAAATAAGCAGTTGAATCTCTATATCGATAAAGGCGCAACTATCGGACAGCACTTCCTAAAGAAGAAGTGTGGTGAAGTGAAGGGTAGCATCTGTACTGGGTTCCTGCGCACACTGGCGTCACGGGCAACGAGGGGGCCGACAGGTTTGCCCAAGACGACGCTTTGTCGGAAACTATGTTCATAGAGCAAGTGCCGATTTCCCTAAAAGCGTTTAAACGGGAGTTCGACCAGGCGCAGAAAGTGTGGACCAAATGAAAGGTAGCAAGGTGTCCAGGGCTATGTGTATCCCTGAAGAGCGAAAACGCTAGGCAATTGTTGGGGGTACTAACGGAACATTGCCTGCTGGCCTCGCACGACTTTAAACTGGCTCTGATTAATGATAAGACCTGTTGGCTAAAAACGAAGTATATAAATACCTTAGAAAAGGTATACAAATAAAATTCACACAAATTCTTTCTTTCAGTGCAGCAAACCTTCCTAAGATTTGTAAAATTCCTCGGCGGATTAGCGCAATGTAGCAGTGGATTAAACCATTTACTTAGCTAGGCATTGGATTGTCGATGGGTTGAAAGTGGCAAGCAAATTTTGCTTGTAGGTTGTGACACAAATTATTTTGCATGCGCACGTGGAAGAAAAGGCATATGGCACAATTTTTTCTATAGAAAATTTTTACTTACAGGAATTTTGTGCTTCCTATATTCGAAATTAAGAGGATACGTGCTTATGTAATCATGAAAACTTATAAGCATGTATGAGTAATTCAATTGCAAAATATGCCAGATTCAACGAAATTTATAAAAAAGTTATATGCGTAACTGTATTCATATGTTTGTAAGTATATGTACATGTTATAGCGGTTAATATTATATAACATTAGCGATATGCCATTATCGTTGCTGCTTTATGAACTCCCTTCAGGAAAAAAAAAAACGAAACGCATTACATTTATGTATTACTACCGACTGGCTGCATTGTGAAGCCAGTAAAGGAGTAAGAAAAGCAATATACACACACACACACATACATAGTATGTACGATATTAAGCTATTTTGCACGTATCGAACGACCATGGATAGGTGTGGAGAAATAACCGGATCACAAAGAGTCAGTCAAGCTGGTAAACGAACAGAGGCGGGAAAACCTGCTTGCAACGTAAACCTGACATATACATATGTATGTATGTATGTAGGTATGTAGCTGCCTTAGTGCTTCCTGCTTGGTTGCATGCCAGTCGGACGTCGTGTTGCACATTTGTTGCATGGATGTTAATATGCTGCATATGCAATCATACATATACATACATGCATATGTATGTATAAACGAGTAATAGGCAACTACAGCAAAATGTATTGAAATAAATAGCAAATTTCAAATGAGAAATTTGCAGTTTGCATGCAGATAGGCAATTGCGAAACAATGATTTTATTTTTAGTTTTTGTATTTATTAGGAAATTTGCAAAGATAAGCAATGCATAGTAATTAAATGAAGGTCACTAACCCAATATGAATCCTCGCGCTGGCGAATCAAATAGATATACATATATGTATTTCGAAAAATCGGATGTATTTTATGCAAGTTGGTTTTAAAGGATTGTCAACAGAGGTCACAGTGAGCTTGGGTTTTATGAAAATTGTGCTCCATTTTTTTGGCAGTACATACTTGAATGTTGAAAAATCGTAAAAATCAAAATCGCAGCCGATACTCTTTTTGTTGGAGATTCCACTTACTTGGTGCGATTAAAAAAATAAGAGTGGTTGAGTTCTCATCTAACCACATTCAAGAGTATTATCTATTATGTTTAAAATTGTCTAATACAATAGAATAAAAATAGGTACATACATAAAAAAATTACAAAAATTAAAAAAAAAAATTAAATTAAAAGGTACACAAAAATTGCGGGATACAAAAGATTAAAAATACAAACAAAAAATTACAAAATTTAATTAAAAAAAAAAATTAATTAAAAAGTACAAAAAATTACAAAATACTAAAAAAATCATAAAAAAGAAGTATACAAAAATGATAATTTAAAAAAAATTAAAAATTAAAAAAAATTCCATTAAAAAAAATTTTATAAATTAAAAAGTACAAAAAAAAACAATTCATCACCACGTCCTCGTCGTTGGCTTTGGTTTAAAAAGAGTGCTGGTAAGATTTTGCTAATGCTTCCAATTATTGATCCCACATTTTGGATCCGCCATTTTGAATTTTCAATATCAGATAGCGTATTCATATTCAGCGATCCTAAAAGTTATAATACATATATACGGTTTACAATGAGTTTCCTATTGCCTTAATTAAAGGAATAAAATATAAAAATACTTAAAATCTTAGTTAAACAATAGATTAAAAAAAAGGATCAGCTGCGTATTTGGTTTATACGATTTTTCAACCTCCAAATACTCAGAATTGAGTACAATTTTCATAAAACCAAAAATTGCTTGGAGCTCACTATGTAGTGTTTAAGCATACCGGACAATATTGCAGCCAAGCGACAAGGAGCACGAAGGAACGCCATCAACGTTTGTAGACCCCGAATTGGAAGCAACTTTGGACGAAGCTACTTGCCAAACAGAAGAACAACTTGCCTGCAATAATCGGCGGGACTAAACCAGACATTTCATCAGCCATTTGTATGGTTCAGCAAGTCGAAAACTGGGCGCTTCACAACCAAGAGATATCGAACGCCGTGTGTCGTTTTTGCATTATATTCTTCCGGACGGCGAACCCGGACCACCGACATCAAAGCCAAATATCCATGGCAGCAATATTGCAGCTCCGAATTCGGTCGGAGCAGAAGAGAATCCTGTACCTCAAGCTTCTAAAAAGTGGTCAAACGATCGGCGGGTCTGTCTACAGACAAGTAAACTGCCGGCAACCAGACAAGAGTCATTATTGATCTTCCACCACGATAAGGCTCGGCCGCATATTGCACAAGTGGTCAAAACTTATCTCGACGGTAACGGATGGGAAGTCCTAACCCACTCGCCTTATTTCCCATGTCTAGTTTTGTTAATTAATCACTTGCCAGCGTCAAAACATTTTAATTAAAAGTTCTTGGACAAAAACTAGCTGAGTAACAAAGGATGTCAAAAAGGTTTTGCATAATAAAAGACTTTTTCAGAAACAATATACATATTCGTATTTATGTAGGTATTGTGTTTTATTGAATTCGAATGCTAAATAAATTAGAATCAAAAGAACATGCAATAAAATACTGCGAACAAAAAATTAAGCTGAACAAAAAAAGTTAATTAAATCGAAAAGTCGGTAGATGTGGCAAGCAACAGAATTGAATTGTGCTAGTGACAACAATAATCCAGTACGTACATATATGTATTGGAAAAGGAAAAAAAAAACAAAATAAAAAACCCATTAAAATTGAATGCAGCATGGAAATCTGGCAAAAACAATAGACGCAAAAACAAAAGAGTTGCAGCAGAATGGCTATAAAATCAGTCACCACTACTCATCGCGTACATATGTATGTTTTTTTGAAAAGTTTTGTAGTATATCTGTTTGTGTATATATATGTACATATGCAACAGTGTTGCCATTTATTTTATTTTTTATAAACAAAAATCGCTAGAATCCCGCTAAATAATTTAAATTCTGTAAACTTTCATGAAAAATTAATTTCTTTATTATTATTTTTTTAATTTTGCACTCATTTTTTTAATAAATATAATGTATTAAACACATGAGCGAAAATTACTAGTATTACTTACCTATTCATACCTGCCAACCACACTCCGCCGAATTTTCGCTTGTGGGTTTTGGCATTGCAAAAGTGTTAGTTAGATAAGTGACGGTAATCATTATGAGAAAAATAATTTCAAGCAGCATTTAATAATTATTTTAGGATTTTAATTTTTTCGCTTAAAAATCAAAATTATTATTGAATTTTGGTCTGAAAAGTTCGGGACTTTTCTCCTTTTATTAGGGTGTCGCTACTTTTGAAAAGGATACGCCGGATATCACGCTGGTATAGATTTCAAGTTTTTTGAATTATCGTTATTCTTATGTGAAAAAATAGAACTCAGCAATAATTATTACCTTTGAGCGAAGAAACAAAACTCAAATATTAATTAGTATTTTTAATCTTTATTGATTAAATTCGAAAAATAAAAATCATTGTAAATTACGGTAGGACGTAAGAACACAAATACGTGAGTGTAGTTAAAATTATTTTTTTTACGATGTTTACAACTTTTTGATTTTTTTTGTTAAAATTTAAAAAATTATGATTATTTTCCGTCCCTGGTTTTGACGCAATGTTAAAAACGTGAAAAGAGTTAAACGTCAAAAAATTAGGGATGACAAGTAACGTTTCAGTGTCCTATCCATTTTTTGCATTGCAAAATGTAAATGTAATACTGCGTTCACATAAGACTATTTTAGAGGCAAATTTTAGTTGAAAGTGATGTAAACTGCCTTTCAACTAACTGACGAAGATGTTAACACACAATAAAGAATTGCGATAATTATGAATAAAATCGATAAACGCTAAAAATCCCGCTAGTCACCGAATTACAACTTAAAGTAGAAAAAAAATCGCTAGATCTAGTGGAAAAATCTTTAAAATGGCAACACTGATATGCAATAAACAGCGAGCAGACAGAACGGCAGGTAAATACGAGGCAGCGGCGTATGGACAACGAAAACATCAAAACAAAACTTTGGGCGAAACAAGAAAAAAACCATAAACAAAAAATAATTTCGTTAAATGTGAATTTTATATTGTAGAAAAAAAGAGTAAATGATGTTACCAAAGAATATCTCATTTGAAAAATTGCGCTCAGCAAATAACTATGTATTGAGTGCATTAGAATCACAACACACATTCACATGCGAATGTAGCCTGTAGGAAAATCAAATGTTTACATACTGATGCCATTCTAGTGAATTTGGTTGCGTATTTGAAGTGATTGTTCTTAGGATTAATGAACGGATAAGCGCTTGGAGTGTCTGCAACCTGTATAGGACAGGTATCTCTAGTGTCTGACTGCTGGATGTCCTTGATAAATATGTAAATAGTATAAGGCTGACAACACGATAGCATATAGCAAATTGACTTAAGAGCGAAATACACCACACAAGCGGTTTGACAAACCAAGCGAAATTTCCCTTTGCTTCAAGCCATTTGTGCTGTGTATGGGGGTGTTTGAAGGTTTGACAAACCGCTTGAGGGAAATTTGAGCAAAAATCAAAATTTTTTGTTTTCTGGCCGCCATGTTGATGTTTGATCAAACCGCTTGCGTTGTGTATAGCAAAATCGCCTCATTCGCAACGAAATTTTCACCGAGTAAGGACGTAAGAGAGGAAAATGAAAGAAAACCATAATATTTANAAATGGGAAAAGTAGGTTTGAAGAATGTTTGACAAGCCGCTTGTGTGGTGTATTTCGCTCTTTAATCATTAAGGCTAAATTCAACAAGATGAGCTTACGCTACGACCGAAGAGAAGCACGATGATACCAAAGATAGAATTGCTATTTAAGCCACTGTAAGAAACATACGGTCGCTGGCGCCGGCATGAATTTAAATTTGCCTTTGTGACTTTGACGCCAAGGTGGGCTTATTCTGAACAAATATTTAGTTGGAAAATCTAGCAATAAAGAGAATACTTCTAACCATGAGGAGAGTCTGAACGCCTTCGTCATGGCACGAAAAGTGGAAGTAAGTAAATAATACCAGACACGAGCACCGAAACATCCATAAAGTCGTTTTTGGCTCCCTCTGATCAAAGACTGAAAACTACGGACGGAAGATACGCTTCGACCGTACTTGATTTGCATTCCAGCTAAGGTCCGAATGCGCGGAATGTTTGACATAGAAAAGCTACAATCGCAACGGCTAGCCGATAACTTTTCCAACCGACTTTCAATCCTGCTTGAACAAACAACTCTCACTTAGAAGGACGATAGTGCGAGAAGGTTTAATTGCTAGCAGAGAGGAACGGGGGCCGAAAATTGTTTGGGAAAGAAATCAGCCATGAAATGGGACAAGACCAGCGCTGGTTCCTGCAAATATGAAGATGATAATCTGGTAACGAAGTATACTTGAAAGCTTTCGAAAATCATAGTAATTTGATGAAGGAGACCTCAAGCCAATTTTAGGGATGATACTCACGTAAGATTGACAAAGAGGAGGCGACAGTGCACCGGCAGCGAAGAGCTAGAAGGGTTCATTTACTAGCCGTTAATGGTGATCCAATATGAAGAATACTGGAAGATTGGAATCTAATGGAATCGCCCTCTTCTTAGTGTTTGTGCACAGAGGGCATAGAGAAGGTTGCATTTTTCGGTAGAAACGAAATCGGCATATGTGTACTTTTCCACTTTTGACAGCACGAAAACAAGCTGGATCCCCGTCAAATTCATACAGTTTTTAGACTGACATTGAGAAACTTACTTACGTATGCATGCATATATTTGGATGACATTCAGTGATATCGTTGGCCTCAACATCAATGCAGTTCGGGGCAAATTCCTCTAGCTTAAGGGAAGAGGCGAAAGGGGTAGTTTTAGCCCTGAACGATTACAAGAGACAATGAAAAAATACAACTTCGAAGTAATATGTAGTGAATGATTTTGTATATATTTAGGATCCAGTATTAACGCCACCAATGAGGTCAATGGAGAGCATGCAAAGAATAAAACGTGCGAACGTGGTAATAATTCCTAGTCAGGGCGAAAAAAAATCACGCCTACACATGTTTCATGACGTCTGTTCTTGTTTAAACGCGAACTGGCAAACGATTGTTGTGCTAAATAATCATAGTTAGTCATCCGTTTGAAATGAATTTTAATACTTCAAATTTTTCCTGCAGGGTATTTTTTAACTGATCAAATGCAATGCACCTCTCACTAACACCAGCACACCAAGCGGCAGTTACAAATATTTAACAGCTCAGCAAACACCTGAGAGAATTTGCTTACCTGTCACCATTCTTGTTTTGAGATTGCGTAGGGTATTTTTGTGTAAAACGTGCTCCTCGTAAGTGTGTGTGCATGGCAGTTAAATTTGTGTGAGTGAGCTGGCTGGACGATTGTATGCACATACTTTTAAATTGAAAGCTACTACATATGTACATATGTAAATATGTACCAACTGACGTACATATTCAGATTGGATGAAACCGAGAGACCGATAATTTGTATTCTTTTGTTGACAGCGATTGATTTAATTAGATATTTATTAACGCAGATGGATAAAATTTAAATTGCAGTTTTGGAAAAGTGTTTGTATTTTTGGAAGTTATTTTCATTATTTCTGGGAACCAGTTTCATTTTACTTCTTCAAAATCAAAAGTTTATTTCATCAAAAATTTTGCTTTATACGTATTAATTTATAAGTGTACATATGTACATTAGACCGTACCACCCTACAAGCATAATAATTTCGAAAACCATTTTTTTTTTGTCCGAACCTTTTTTTGCATTTTTCGGTGAAACCTACATCCGACATAAAAATTTTCCTGCTGGGATCATCATAACACTTAACAAAAGTTTAGTAGTTTCTGGTTAGCTTTAATTTACGGACATTAGGTTGGCACATTAGGTTGATAAGAACTGAGTTCTGGTGGGTAAGTACTTGAACGGGGCACTTGTTGAACTTTACAACAAAAAAATTGTCTCCTTTGAAGTCCTTGCCGAAGATATGACGAAAAATGTACGAAGGCGACCCCTGCGTTCGGCAAAAAACATTTTTACGTACGGCCAACGTTTTTTTTTCTGGCACGGTCTAATGTATGTACACGCACATAAGCGTTTGTTTGTTTGTGCAACGTTCACATTGCATAACGGCACTTGTAACTTACCAGAAATACAAGCACACTTGCTGTTGCATTAATGGCGGCGGCTACTGACGAGTATTGTTGTTGTTGGTGGCGGTGTTGCTTGCAACAAACGCGGCAACAGCTGTTTAAGCCCTTAGCCACTGAATATGAATTGAATTTCTTACGATCGGCTAGCAAGTGGGCAGCTGAGCTAGTTAAGCTGGTAGCCAGCAGGGAAACGTTTATGGCACTCGTGGTTGGACGCTGGTTAGTTAGCTGAAATGGTAATTGAATGAGACGAGTTACGGCAGTTGATGCATGGAACTGACTGACTGACTGACTGCGTTTGCGCGCTTGGACTGGTTGGCTGGTTTTTAGCGAGTAGAAAATCAAGCTTTTGTATGGCTCGCACGCGGGCAAATAAATGTCTACAACAAACGATATATTATATGCATATATATGTATGTATAGATAGTTCAGTATGTATGTGCACATTAACAGCAGAAGTTGGTTTTGTTTTCTGTGGCCAGTTGGTTTCTGCTTCGTTGGCTCTTTATTGTTGCACTGTAACCGCAACAGCGTGTCGATAAAGTAACAAAAAAAAATTAATGCACTCCTACATACATTTATAGTCGCAAGGCAGTTACACACATACAAAAATATATAGCAGTGGTTCTCAACCTGATTTTTCTCATCGTTGAATGCGGCTCTAACATTCATAAGTCAGACAACATTACTTTCAAACACTTGTCCTACCAGAGCTTTTAAAAAGTTTGTTGCGCTCATGTTGTAAGTGTGTGGCGAAGGAAAATAAACAGGGCTTTAAGTTTTCTTATGGTGCGCCGAAAAGGGCTTTTCCATAAACTTAATAAACTGCATCATCATTCCACCCACCAAAAGAAAGTAGCTGAACCTGACCAAATCCATATTGAGAGGAATGAATATGAGTTCATACAAGAGGCGAAATATCTACTAACTGGAACTGGAATTCACATCCAAAAACGAACGAATTGAAATCTGTGCACGCGATTCACTTCGTAGGGGGACTAATGGGGTGCCTCTATATATCAACATCATGTCAGACAGTGAGGCAGTATTGAGAGCAATGGAATCATGTAGAATGTTGTCAAGGCTCGTGCAAATGCAAAATGTACTACAGTTTTAAAAAAATTTAATATTTTAGGCAAAAAATATATTTTTTCTTCATACATTTATTTTTACCGGAAAAACTGTTGATTATATAAAAAAATGTTATATGAACAGATTAAAGGAATTGTAATTTTTAATTTTTTTAAATTTGTTTGAGCAAAATCGGGCTAGTGGCTCTTGAGTTGTCAAAAAAAGACCACCAAAGGTGACAATTTCCCCTATATGATAGTTATATATATATATATCTCGATTCCTAGACGTAACCCAGCGAAACGCCGGGACACGTATAACTTGTTTTTGACCGATATAACATTTCCCGTTGGTTTCATCCCATCCCGATTTTGACTGTCGCATAGTGTTATTAGATATGCCATGGTCTTTCCTTTTTTTAGAAGCAGGTAATAGTTTTCTTTTATATCTTTCCAAATTTTTCATTGCTTCCAAAAATTAGGCGTTTTTTTTAGTGTTGACCTCTTGATATGACCCAAATCTGTTGCCAACGAACTATTCTTCAGCATTGGAACAGGAAAAAAATAGCAGGAGAACTGGATGAGAGAGTACTTTTTTCTTCGCCATATACGTTCGTTTTTGCTGCAAATCGCATCTGTCCAGGAGCTGAGAACAATATTCGCCGGTGATCGTTTTACCAACATTGATCTTCTTTGGTGTGCGAAACCATTGTTTTGACTCTTTCTTTATTTCTGGTGTATTTTGATGTCTAAATTTTTCGTTCATGGCAACGAAACTGCGTAAACTTTTTCTGAACATTGTCAACCACCACTTTGAAGTGGTCACACGGTTGCGCTTTGTGCTTTTAGGGGACCTGAACGTTCGGCGTCACTTGTGCTGGTACCACTACATATAATTGAACTCAACAAACTGTTTCTTAATAATTGAAATTCATGGCGTAGAGTCTCTACATAAATAATTATCGAGGCTTTCCTCTATTTCAAGAAGGTTATGTTCTTCAAAATCTACAATTATCTATTTTCACTGGCTGTCAAACACAAATTAAATGACTAATGGCATACGTATCACAGTTTAAGAAGCGCTGATATAAGTACCTACAGTTACTGATAGTATAACAGTCACTTTAAAGTTTAAACGTATTTATGTTATTATGTACGCAGACATAAGTACATACATACATATGTATGTAGAGATGTATTTTTGTCAGTATAGTTATAACAAATTTGGTCGGCATATCGACTTTTGCATTTTCCAACTGCTTTGCACGTAAAACTAAAGAAAAAAGTACTTTTTAGCAATAATCAGCGTTGAGATATCATTATATGCACACACATACATGCATACACACCTACAAATAAAATCGTGTTTTGCCAATCTATACACACACACACGCAGGCACACATATGCACATGCATATCTCACCTATACATACGAATTCGCTGCAGAGCGACGCACAGTGGGTACGTTTCATAAAAAAGTTGGTCATACATAGTAAAATGGACCTACAATTTTGAGATTAAGTACACAAGCTTCTTTAATGAATATCAGTAAATAGTGCAAAAATGAACTGTCTGCAAATACGCCCACATCCCATATAACGGGAATTTTGAAAAACGTTTAAAATGCAATATTTTCAAAACTGATAATTAATTAGAATGGTCTAACTCGATATATAGGGATATATTTGAAGCAGGCACCGTAAAAGTTAAAAATTTTATTAAAAAAATCGCGTGTTAACAATTATTTTTTGACTCTAATTTAAGTACTCCTTAAATAAAAGTTTTTTTCTGATTTTTTTTTTTTATAAATCCAAAATAACATTTTTTTTTGATTTTTATGTAAATAATCTGTAACTAACAGTTATTTTTGATTTTTAATAATATATACAGTGGCGGCCAAAAATGGATGAATGGTGTTTAATTTTTAATATTTACAATGTTTTTCAAGCTATAATTTTTTTTGGTATTTTTTTTTTTATATAAAAATATGGTTCATGCTTAAACAAAAACCTTATAAATCGTGCTTTCAAACTTTATACATAATTTAGAAAAATTCCACAAATTTTTATCTTAATTTCGAGCTTTTTAACCAGAATTTCCAAAACTTTTTGGGTATGTAGTTAACACCTAAAAAAATCGCATTGATTTTTAATAATGTTTTTTTTCTGGCCGCTTTTCGGGTTTTTTCATATAAACTGGCGTTCACATTTTTTATTTTTTTCGCAAACGCTCTTGCGCATACTCTTTCACAAATTTTCTGAGATACGGTGTTTTCGAACCGTCGATATAAGAATATTCGTTAGCAAATAAGTTAGTGAGAGCACTTCATGGTAAAGTATAAATTTCTTACTTAAGTTTGGGCTCACTGTAATGCTAAACGTGAAATAATTTCAAAACTGTTTTTGTTTTTTCTTATCCTAGGTACGATCCGTCGATCCGCATTATAACAAACGGATTTATTAACACTTAAATTTCTTTGCATTTTTGGCAGCAATCTCCCACTGTGCGGCAGTTTATAGCTTCATGTATGACTTTGTAGTTGTTATTATTGTGCCAATGTTGATGACGATGATAAATTTTGTTTTATTTACGAAAGTTGTTATTGCATTTAAACGTGTTCATATTCATAGATATGCAATACTTATCAGCTTTGGTTACCTTTAGTTAGTGCAAAAATTTATTTATTTTTTTTTTTGTAATTTTTTTTTGTTACAATTTTTAAGTCACACGTGTTTTTTGCTACTTTTCAACAAACTTTACACGATTTAGATTTGTATTTTTTATTTTGTATGTAGTTCATATTACACTACTTTATAAACAAATTCGTTACAACTAAAAATATGTACAAAGCACCAAACAGCGACATAGCAAAAAAGCAAACAGAACAGAAAAATTAGCTGCAGCAAAATAAAATGCAGCGGGGAAGAATTTCGTACATTGCTGCAGTGGCTTTGCAGCTTTGTGAATTTTTCGCTGATGTTGCGAATTTTTCAAATCTTTTTGTTGTTATTGGTATACATAGCTACATATGTATGTAGGTATGTTTTAGCACTTTAGCAGCAAGATAGACGCGAATAAATTCATAGTACATTGCCATGCTGAAAAACTGAAAATAACGCGCAGAAAGACACACTGAAATAAAAAATTTCGCTGGCACTTCGAAAACATTTGCGAAAATCACTCAAATGTAATTTTGGCAAACGCAAAGGACATAAAAACGCACACCGAATATATATATATATATATATATGTATGTACATAAAATACTATATGTGTGTATAGGTACATATGTATGTATGTACGAAGGAAAACGCTTTCGTATTCTTTTAAATTCTTTTGCGAATCCATCATGGCACCACCCAGTCCGGTTCGCATTCTCGTACCAGTTTTTACTTCTTTTTAATTTGTTTTTGTTTTTTTTTTTGTTTTTGCTCTGCTTTCTGGTTTAGTACCTACAGGCCATATAAAATTTAATGCCTTCACTCACTTCTTTTTTTTGTTTTTTTTTGTTCGTCACTCGCATTTTATTTTAAATTTTAGATTTTTTCATTTTTGCAACTTTTGTGGCTAGATTTTTTTAATTTTATGTGTGTTTTTTGTTTTCACTCGCTTCTTGTTGTTGCTGTTGCTGTGCACTTTACTGGTGGCCAAAATACAAAATACTTCAACAAGAACAAGTCGTCGTCGTTGGACGGCAAACTGCTGCTGGCAACGCATCAGCAGCAGCCGTAATACTCGTACCAACAAGTTCTTTATTTCTTTCTTGAATACTCGTCATTTACGTGTTGTTATTGTTGTTGTTGTTGTTGTATGCTTTTCGTTTTTTTTCACTTGTGTTTTTTTATTTAACTTTTTTCTTGATTTTTATTATTTTTTTAATTCCACTTTTATGTGCTGCGGCTGATTCTGGCCCGCGGCGCGACAACTTACTTACTTACTCACTTACTCGCTCACTCACTCACTACAACAACAACAAAAAAAAACAAAAAAAAACTTACTTGAGAATATATTAACTGCTAGCTAGTAGCTGTTGGCAATTGTTTGCAGACATCCGCTTATCGCCCGACGATCGAACAAACGCGAATAAGCCAAATTGTAGACTGATTTGAAGCGCCACATCGTAAATGGCACAAACGCTCTGCGGCGGAGGAGATCGCACCTCGCCAACTCATTGCGCACACAGCTCGTCAGCGTACTCAGCTACGAGCAACCAACCAGTTTGTTTGGCTGACTAGCAGGCTGAGCTGGCTGGCAGGCATCAAGCAGTCAACAAGTGGGAGCTCGAATGTACGAGTACATGTATGTAGTTATTTATGTAGGTACCTACCTATGTGTGTGTAGAGATCAGGGCCAAGCGTCTACCAATTGGTTCTTTTATATCTCACACTTACATGGGTAAAACGAGTATGACCCTGTAGGAAAAATACCTTAGTAGACGCGACCACTAATGAAAAAAGTAGCGGAAATTTTTAATTTTGGCTAATCGTTAAGGTATTGGGTTGATAGCGAATTATCAAGCAAAGCCTTAAAGTCAGAGTGGAAGGGAATGGGAATATATTTCCCAGTTGGACTGATTAGACTAAAGCACAGGAATGATTTGGCTAGGTTAGGAGCACCCTCGATCACAGGACCAGAATATGTGCAGCTGCTAAGCCCTTCCTCTCCTGTGTGAACCTGTAACGGTCTACCGATTTCGGTTTACATATCCAACACTTACGAATGTGTTCGTAGACAGTAGTACTAAAAGTCCTAAACTTATTTAAAATTAAATCACCCTGGTGATGAAAGCGTTGATAGCATCAAAGGGCTGATACTCTCGTAAAATGTTTGGGACAGAAGCCCTAAATGGTCCACTTCTTTTCTCAATAAGTTGTAGCGAGCTGACTCAGTGGTTCAAGTTCATTTTAATGAGTCAGCTATGGAGTTGACACAAATACCTACACATAACCCGTTTTCAATGACAACGAAGTATAGAGAACGTTTTCAAGAAGGATTAAAATGAGAACAGTCTGCGGAACGTTATGCTAGAGAACAAAACGAAAACAAAAGTTTTGAGAACTCAACGTTAAGAATGAGAGGGACGTCTGCGTTTTGGGGTGAAAAATAATTCCAGTGAGAACCATGATTGTTATTTTGAAGCCAAAGGAAATCTCCATCATTTCAACTTCCAGATCGTTTATGATTAGGTAAAACTGCCTATTTATGGAATACGTTTTAATTCTCTGTGGCAGAAAAGTTCGTGTCTTAAGTCTTTTGTTTATTTAATTTGCATAACTATCTTTCACTTCTTTTTTGTTCTTAATATTCAAACATTTCAAACTAATGCAACGCTATGAGAAAAATTCGGTTCGCGCGTCCACTCTTTGCGAATAGTTTAGAGAATATTTGTTCCCGTTTCGTTCTCTTTTAGAAAGTTCTTGATACTTTAGTTCTCAAATTGTACTTTGAGACAAGGTTTCTTATACTTTTATTCCCGTTTTGTTCTTCGCCAGAATGTTCCGGAGACTTTTTAACCCATTTTGTTCTCTTAGTATTGTTCGCATTTTGTTATTTTTGTGCACGTGTCACAGGGCTTTGTTCTTATATAACTCCCGGTGAGAACTTTCACCACAGTTTTCTTCTCACTTTATTTCTTGTAAAAAACCCTCGAAAGTTTTGTTCTCATTTTGGTTTGCAGTTTAGGCATTCTTGGGAACAAAACTACGAGAACGAAATTTAGTTTCGTTCATAACATTTGTTGTAGGTACCTATTTTAAGCACATATTTTTGCTGTTTCATGCCGGAGGTAACGGTAAAAGCATTTACATTTTTTTTTTCAAAGTTTATTACAACTGTTTTTAGAGTAAAAGGCAAAAACATAAAAAATTTACTTTTGTAGGTGCTTTTGTAGACTTGATTGAACGAAAAGCAACCCTGACCACAAAATCGACATTCAAAAGCAGAATTTTTATTTCATTTTCTGTTTTTGATTTGCGCAACGACCTAAAAAAATTTAAATACCCTTTTCGGTTCTTGCGGCCATGTAAATGGGTTTCTTGATGCAAGAGCAGCAAAAATATGTCTTTAAATTTTTAAAATTTTTGAAGGTAATTTTAATTTTAAAGTCAAAGTAATTGTCTCCATATCAAAAGCTTTAAAATACTGTTCTCGTTCTCGAGATATATGTTTTGGTCCCTTCTTTTCCTTTCCTCAATACAAGGTGGCGCAAAAGTAACCTTGCGATGTTTTTTGGCTGTAATTAAAAGAAAAAAGGAAAAACTTTGATTCTTCTTGTGGATTATTTTTATTTGGTCTTTTAATTTTTTTTACATCAAGTCGAGAATATGATGTCGTGTAAATGGCCGCCGCCACAGTTGATTGCCATTTGAGCCCTTTTTATGGCATTTTCCATCACTTTGGCCAAAACTTCCGGCGATAGGTCCTCACATTCTTGACGGATATTGTCTTTAAGAGCTGCAAGAGTCTGAGGCTTGTTGACATAAACCCGCGACTTCAAAAAGCCCCACAAAAAGAAGTCTGGAGCGGTCAAATCAGGCGATCTTGCTGGCCAGTGTAAATCGCCAAAACGGGAGATTAGGCGCCCGGGAAATGCATCCTTCAGCATATCGGTTGGGGCACGTGCAGTGTGTGCCGTTGCACCGTCCTGTTGGAACCACATGTTTTCCAATCCCAATTCATCAAGTTGCGGCAAAAAGAACTCGTTGATCATTGCTCTGTAGCGCTCACCATTCACAGTAACCGTTTGGCCCGCGACGTCTTCGAAGAAAAAAGGTCCGATGACTCCTCCAGCGATAACAGCACACCATACAGTGACTTTGAGCGGGTGTAATGGCTCTTCGTGGGTTACACGCGGATTTTCAGTGCCCCAGAAGCGTAAATTTTGCTTCACCAGTAGGCGTTGGACGGCCAGGAAATCTGCCAAACTCACCGACCGATTATTGGTCAAATAAATAGTCAGCAATATTCCGCGTTCTGGAGCAGTGTAGCGTAACATTGTTTATTAACGTGTATTTCGCATGTGTTTACTACACAAATGTCAAAACAGAACTGACATTAGGGGCCAATCGCAAAATTTATAGCATTTTCTGATAGGAGGATTACTTTAGCGCCACCTTGTATATAAATAGAGCTGCTGAGCGCTGTAGAGTTGATGAGCGCCGTAACTGGTATTAAGAGCTAACTTAGCTCGGTATAGAGCTACTCAGTATTACTGAACGACTTCTTAGCCGGGAGGATATGAGGCCTCTTACTCGCTATCGGCCGGGATATTGTTGGGTAAGTAACTACCTCGGGTTGGATCTTTCTTTATAGACAGACTGCTAATTCTGTAATCTGTTGAAGGAAACCACAGAGAATATATCATGCGATTGGCCACGTATAAAAAATCTTAGTTAGACTGAAAAAAGTTGGGGAGAGAATATCGTCTTCAAGCAGAATCTGAAGCACCTCATAAGGGCGGAGATATTTAATGGATTCTACTTCGATTACTACTTTAAACATTTCGTGGCTCTGATGCAACCCTCTCATATTGAAATTCAGGAGGGGAGGATAAATACCAACACACTTATAGCGTTTTCTTTTCTCGAAAAAAGGCTGCACTTATTCTGTCTTGTGTTAGCGCTGTCATATTTTCATGTTCTTTTCTCAGCCCTTTTACAAGGCGTCGTGTTCTTTTCTCAGCAGGTTGCGCTCTGATCCGGCGAAAGTGCTGCCTTTTCTGTCCTCAAATAAACGTGAGGGTGAGAGTTGCATGGTTGATTTCTAATCTAAACTTGTAAAAATGCAATTATTTTCCCTATCAGAAATAAGTGTTTTGCATTAAAATTGTTAAACACTTACAGGCCAAGTGAATAATTCAGCTTTATTAAGTTCTATAAATAAATTGTGATGGAGTAGTGTATTTTCTGTTTCATTCTCATATAAAGAACGGAACATTTTCTCAGGTTTCAGGGCAACGCAAAGCAAGAGTTGTGGGGCTATCACTTTTATCTAAACACAGCTTTAGAACGCAGTAGAGGTTTTTACTCCAACGATTTTATATATAATTTCCCTATAAGATTTATATATAATTTTCCCATAAGAAATACAGTCACGCAACAATAACAATGGAAAAATGTTGAATGTCGAAAACTTTTCGATAATATGTATTCAGGTTTCTGAAACTTCGAAAACTTACAAAAAATATGTGTCTCAATTTACAAACTGAGAACTGAGTATTTTCCAGTCTACCCTTTTGTTTATTTTGGCAGACGGCTAAAAATTGATATTGAAATTATTCTAACCACTTTTACTTTACATACTTTGGAATATTTTTAAGTGCGTCGATCTTGTAAAACGTTCGTTACGAAAGCTTTTCTCAAAATACTTCGAGATTATTCCCAAAGTTCCATTAATGTAAGGAGATTGCTACAGGGTCTTATTTTTTATATGAAAAGAAGTGACTAAATTGGAAATCTTTATACGTATCCGAGAAACATGTTAGTCCTACTCTCGCTCACAAACGATCTCTCGGTTTCCTCATAAACGTACATACACACATATGTATTGAGTTTGAATGTATCTGTGAGTATCCACCAACGCCGGCATAAATTATTTCATTTTACCTGTTATCGGTTAGTACCTATTTATGTACTCAAATACCTACATACATACATACATACATACAGACATGTTCACACGCACTTGTAGGTGTTTATGACATTGCACCTACAATATATGCATACATACTTATGTGTGTGCATACATACATACATATGTACATAGTATATGCTGCGGTCCCTATTCATTCATAAAAAATACAATAAAATAAGGGAAGAAGAGCAACACATTTCGCTCGACTGTTGAATTTTGCCGGCTTTTTTTTTTCCTTTATTGGTCTCTCTTTCACGCTGAATTTGAAGTTTATTCGTGAAAAATGGAATGGTGTTGCAGACATGTTCGCATTTTTATACATACTCACCTGTTGATTTTGTTTAGCGTGATATGTATTGTATGTATGTACATATGTATGTTTAGTAACATGTTGTTGGTGATATGGTTTCGAGTGAGCAGTTTTGAAAGCACTGCATGGATTTGAATATCTGTAACATTTAAAAATAAGCTGGGAATTTGAGCTTACAGGAAAACGGTACAAATTTAATCTTTTTACTCCACTTTATATTATTTATTAGTAGTAGTGTCAAATAAAACTACAATTTATTTTCTGATCCTTAATGAATATTTCCATGTCCGTAAAAAAATGTAAAATATAAAAGTAAATCAAAAAACACAAAAATGTTGTAGCCCATTAAATTTTTATAATAAACTTTCATTAAAAATTCTAATTTTCCCGAACTCGAACTGAAAAAATTAAGATAGAGGGCTGAAAATTTGTTAACTTTTTTTTTTTTTGTGGCTGACTACGAAACTTCATATGGGACCCAAAGAAGGAAGGGTAGAGTTTGTAAGGGCAAGTTTTTCGGCGCACGGCCGTGGTTTAAACTTAGTTTAAACACCCGATCTGGTTGGAACTATATTTTAAATAAGTATATATTTCTATTGGTTTTTGTCTAATCCCGTTAAACTAAGCAAATGTTTCAGGCCAGATACCAACAGGGTTGCTTAAATAGCTAAAATGAATTTTACCCGAGTTCAGCCTTTTTTTCGCTCGTTAAAAAAAATGCAGCTATAGTCTAGTAAATATGTCGAAATTAAATAAGCGTACTCAACGAAATTTCATATACATACATACATAACGATCAACAGAAATAACAAGTCATCGATCCAAATATACATACATATACCACTCAAACTGTGGTCAACAGTGCCTTTCAAACTGTAGCTGTGAGCATCCGTTCGGTATTTCCGGTGGAAGTTCGAAATGTCTAGGCAGTGTTTCTCATATCCGAATTTACGGATTATACAATGTACCTAAATTTTTTGTTTCTCCACGTGGGGTTCAATGAATTGTTCTACATTTTGTTGATTTTTTTTTATCTTCAAGTGGCTATATTAAATTAAAAGTTTCGCGATTTGACACGGGGCACACTTCGAGACTTATTGCGGTTTATGTTTCACGGTTTAGCCAGGAAGATGGTCCTGTAAAATATTTTGAAATCGAAGTATTTTTCTAATAAATAAAGTTACGAGCATGTCGAACCGAAAAATAAGAGCTTTTTCCTTTCAAAGATTCGAATCAGTCAAATAAAAGCACGAAAACACAATTAGTTTGATTCTATTTTTCGATTTTATGGAAACTGCAATATCTGATTAGACATACGAGATGGTATGTATATCGTCAAGCTCTGATAGAACGCTGTCTAATAATAAGGTGCGGTAGGGAATGCTGGATGATCGACAAGTAAGTACATTGGCATAATGAGATATGAAAAATTCATCTAAACTAAACTAAGTACACAAACCTACCTAAATGATACAAACCTACAGCTGAGCAATTTTGGGCCATTGCGAGGCGGCAGTGAATGAAAGGTGATCGATTTTTGTTCCGTTTGTTTTTAGTGGGTCAACGAACGCTTGCTGTGATCACTTTGTGCTTTGTGCTTCCAAAAATGATGTGTTTGTTGTAAGTGAGCCAAGGTGAGACAATGAGCCTCATGCATAAAAAGTGAGCTTAAGCTCTGACTCGATTTTCAGTACAAATTCTTTGGCTAAACCTCACTTCATCTTAAGCTTAAGGAGCTTAAAGGTCTGATTATGCATACTTCGCATAACTTCGCACAACCATTTGTACCAGTGCAGTAAAAATGCAACTTAAGAAAATGTGAAGCTAAACTCAACAGATTTCTAAGTTTTTGAATGTTCTGCTAATTTCTGGGTAATGGAATACAAACAAAATACGTGCGAAGTACATACGAAATTGCAGTCTGAAATTTATGCGAAGTTGTGCGAAGTTATGCGAAGTGTGCGTAATCGGACCATAAGGATACTTTTTATGCATGTGGACGAAAGTGATGTTGTCGAGAGCCTACTGAGCTATTGGATGCGCACGCATGATATATGTATGTACATAATATGCCACCCTGCAGGGAAGCTGCTGCCAACTAGGGAATGAAATTTCTAGCTCCGTACTAGATCTTTATCGCCAAAAAACGAATCAGTCCGCAAGTAAGTACATCCAGATAGGTTCAAAATCAACGAAATGTCTGATTTACTACCCTCTTTATTTCTAACTATTTCTGTTTAGTGATACGTAAATTTGCTAAGTCCAAAATAGTCACAATACTCATAAGTCGGAAGGAATAAAAAAAATGCATTATACACTTATATGTAAGGTGACGAATTTTGAACTGGTTCGGAACTATCGAAAAAGAGATACAGCGGAGAGCTTGTTTACATTACACAAATATGCGTCTGGCGGGTTTTTCGCTAGCATTCTGCACTTCACAGATGCTTTTTCATAGTTTGGTAATACAAAACAAAAATTTGTGTTAACATTTTAACATTTTGGGACTTTCTGGAACCTCTGCCTCGGCTACAGCCAAAGCTATATTAACGTGCATTTCTTACAATTATTCAAACAAATTTCATTTCAAATTGAAAATGACTTAAAATCGCACCCATAGAAACATCGAAAAGACTGAAAATGTGATGAGCATCGAAACTCGTTGAATATTTCAAATGATTGAAATTCAGCGATGAACAGCTGGCAGCCTAAATTATTAGCTGTCATTGAGGGTACGGAGCACTTCCCCCTTGGGCTGCCAATAAAGAACTTCAAAAAACGGCTAAATAATAAAATTCATATTTATTTAGCTCTATACGATTAGCTGATGTTTTAAATTTTCCGAATTTGAGCCAAATCTTAAGTTTTAAAAGGCTTGCCTAAGACTAATGATAATCATTTTTAAAAAATTTTGTAGAAAAAGTTTACTTAGATTAAAATAAAAGAAAATTACAACAACAAAAAATACCAACCAAGCGCCGTCTACTTGATCACAGATACGATGCTGACAACTTCTCCACGTATTCGATATACTCCTGTTTGGCGACATTTTGCGACTTGCCTTTCTGCTTATTCCACCATTCCCATTTGGCCTTGCCCTTTAAGTCCAGCATACCTGGCTTGGATGTGTTGTTGTCACCGACGGTGGCCTGTTTAAAGAGCGCATACAACTGCAGCAACTCCTCATCGGTGGGGCGTTTGGTAAAGGTTTTTACCTTCTCAGCAGCGGCATTGAATTTCTGAAAAAAAAAAANAATACTTTAGCATCTCCTCTTTTGCTTGTATTTTCCTCAGCGCTCTATTGACCACATTTTAGCCCAAATTTTATGCATGTTTGGAATTATAAAACAAAATTTTCATAGGCCTACATTTTGAGTTTAACTGTAATTGCATTAAACATACATATCTACATAAATACCGTTGTAACCGTGAACTTAGCTGACTAACTACATACATAATAAGCGTGTGCTCGCACTTCTATAAAACTTTCTCTAAGTCCGTAATTTAATTTGATTACTTGTATGCGTTGTTCATGTTAAGCCGGTGTAAGTGGCTTGTCTACCATGCTTGCAGCGATGTTGGCGTACAGTGAGTTGAGAGTGAGCAATAATTGAATACATATAACCTACATAAAATAGTTTGTATGAAATTGCAAAAAATGTGCACGATTTTTCTTCTTTGAATCGCATATATTTACACATGGCACAGTTCTTAGATCTTCTTCTGCTTCTGCGTGGCACTACAACCTTTTATCGGCCTGGGCAGAGGCCAAAAAACGTCTCCTTCGCGAATTTGCGTTACCAATTTTGAATATTCATAACTCATTTAAAAAGCACACACAAATATTAATATCACAACTAAACTTAATTATTTATTAAAAAAAAATATTGGACTTCAGCTTGTTCATGATTTACGCGAAGACATCTGCGACATGGAGGACTTTCCATTGCAGGGAATGACTTCTATTGTGTTAATCTATAGGTCACTTGGTCCCATGCGACCACAGATAAAGAGCAATACTCGAAGTAGACGCATAGTAGGCATAGTTTAGAATGACAGCGCCGGACATAAGCATCGGAGATGCTTCAGTGTTGCTTCGTTGGCTCCTGGCTTCGCCTATTTCCTACATTCGTCGCTAGCAGTGATGCCTACTTTGAATGCGCGTGCCGCATGTAGACAGTACCTTGCCAGTGTAAACTAGTTACGCTTCTATAGTCTATCCGTAAAAGCGACAAAGTTATATGGTCGGGCGTAATGCCCTTATGCCACCTTCTGTAGCTCGTTTCTGTAACTCTTCTCTACCGATTATTTCTCTACTGCATTTTCCAGTTTTCTAAAAAATTGCATTTATATACATACATATATGTTTATAGGTTACTCGCACTTTGCCAATTTCTAGTTAACGCAACAAATACTTTAATGAATGCCAATGAACCCTCTCATACATTTTATTGTTTTTACGTTAGACAAGTTCTGACCCACTGTGCAGCGTTGGTAATTGAATTGAAGCTGAAGGTGTGCTAATGTTGAATTGTAATTTCGTTGCTGTTTTGATTTTTATGACTCCCTATCTACCTACATACATACATATATATTCAGTTAGGAATCTCGCATCATTTATTGTTATGAATGGGTCTCAATTGAATTTTGTGTCATTTTTATTAACTGTACCTACTTTTAAATCATTGTACTTTTTTTGCATGTACATATGTACCTATGTCTTTTTACGCGTACATTTTGTTCATAACATACATTTTGTGTACATAAAGCAAGCAATCCAAATGTGTAGCTTAATTTGGAAGACCGGTTTACCGGTTTACTGTTTGGTGTAATGAGTAAATGATAATAATAAGTAGGCGATGACAAAGATGCGAATAAATACTGCAAAACGTAAACGACGCTGGTGATATCAATTTTAAAATCTCTATTGGTTATAATAAACTTTAATAACAGGTAGCGGACTTGCGTTGTTTAATTACCTATGAAATAACAGTATTTATATTAGCTATTAAGCTGGAAAAAATACACAAAAGATTTAGAGACAGCTTAAAATTAAATCACACCTTAATTTTTTTTTTTGTTACAAATGAAAGATAAAGACTAAAAAAAAAATAATAACATAATCCAAAATGAAACGAAATAAAAAATCGCATTATACTTTAATCCAATAAGTAAAAATAAAACTAAAAAATAATCAAAAATGAAAGCAATTTAATTCAAAACAAATTGAATTTACTAAATATTTGCTCCAATAAAGTTTTCATTCCTCTGCTTCTCATTGATTAGTCCTTCTAAAGACTATCTTTTTGATGAGCTTGATGAGTTTTTGATGAAATTTTATGTTACAAAAGGAATTTGCCCTTTCTGAAATACTTTGAGATGATCAATAAGAGAAAAAAGGTATACTACTTTGAAAATGAATGGAATGGGTCCTAAGAATGCTCACAAAATGTTTGCAAAGAGAAGGCACTTATTTAGTGAGAGAACTTGTACAAGAAAATAGAGTATATCGGTCAAAGGAAATGTTGTAACTCTACTTTTGCTAATGTGGCTTAGACCTCTTCTCATTAAAGATTCTGGCTCGCCCATTGCTTTTGAATACGTCTTTTACATGACTTGACCCATGGTCTTCTGATCTTTTACTATTTTAGCGTTTTGGTTATCTACACTGGCGCTTCAACTTCAAATCTTCGCTAAGTCCTTCTTCGAATCCTAAGCCCAATCCTTCTATAAAGTGCTTATATATGCTCTGGTGAAATCATTGACCCTACCGCAGATAATGAAGTTGGCTTTATAATATCAGCTCAGGACTTGGCTTCACTTGGCATTTCCAATTGGCGTCAGGTGGCACAGAAGAGAAACGACTGGCGTGCTTTTTTGCACTCGGCCAAAATCGCTTAGGCGGTCACAGCGCCAAATAAGAAGAAAAAGAAAATATAACTCAGACGACTCAAAACGACGATACAAGAAGTGTTTTTCGTCCCCTCTATCAGCATCCTTGGTCGGAAACCTTGCAGTTTAGACATAAGTTTGATTTTGTTGTGTAGTGTAATTCCACAAACAATTTTCTTAAAGGCAATTAAAGTCCATTTTTATTTGCCATCAAATGATTCGCGCTAAAGTAGTTTTTTCTAGTCTTTATTAGCTATAAAATAAGTTTCCTGGCAGCAGTATCAAGTCAAAAGCGTTAACATTTTATAAGGATGTATGTAATTGTTTTTGTTTTTTTTCAAGTAATCTTGACAAACTGGTTTTTATTTTAAAATTTCTCGAAAACCTTATTTAGTTTAATTATAAATGTACAATAAAGATAATAAAAACGTTCATATGCATTTAAAATTTATGCACAAAAACTAGCATCGACACAGAATTCGTAGTACACAGTTCACTTGGAAATAGAAAAAAAAACAAAATAAGAAGTTACGAGCACGTAATGTCAAACTCATTATAACTGCGTACATACATACATATATAGGAACCAACATATTGTCGTTTAAAGTACAAAACCGCGTATGTGAGGTTGCATAAATTATTTTCTAGATGGTTCTCTTTTTTATAAAGCAATCGCATTTCTGGCTAATATATTTCAGGACGAATGGATAAGGCTTGCGCCAAGAGCTTGTGTGAGCAAATCCAATTTTTGACAAAAAATGTCAGTTACGCGGTTTTGTACTTTAAACGAGGATATGTATTTACACAGGCGTACATTCATACATATGTACGAATACACATATTGCACATTTGTATTTAAGGGTCGAAAGTTCATGCGGGCAAAGTAAACCAAAGCTAAATGCATTTTAAATAAATATTTATCAAACAGCGCAGTGCTAAAATGTACAAAACCACATTGTAAATATATGAAACTTATATACAAAAATACGTACATATTTGTGTACCGAGCAGCAGTGCTTAACTTGTAGCTAAATGTATTTACGTACTTTAATGAGCCAACAAAAAAATAAAAAATAAAAAAACTCATAAAAAAAATTTAATGTAACAGTAACATGAATTAACCCATTGTCATTCTATGCACATGTGTAGAGTTCACTATTATTTGTCACACAATTTAATCTTTATTTAAATTAAACTCTTTCTATTAAAATCATTAGATTGCACATGCAACAAAGCACACACACACACACACACAAAAGCACTCAAATATATATTTTTTTTTTTTGCCGCGCTACAGTTCACAAAGTGGACAACGTATGATGTGCCTTGCAATGTAGGTAAGTAAGTAAGTATGTACTTAGATATGTATGTACTAGTTTATAGTACCACTTTGTGTGGATCAATTGTAAACACCGCTTGCTTTAATATCAAAACCTGAAACGTATGCCCATATTATTATTTTTTATTATAAACTTACACGATCAACGTTGTTCCACCGGAATAGCAA